>NC_056739.1:863343666-863498666 GCF_019279795.1 Protopterus annectens
ACTGAAATATCAAATTTCAGTATCTCGAGATGAAAATAATTTAAGTGCAGTTATTCAGAACTGCATTTTAATGAATCTTAGTTTACCATATCCACGGTAGTTCTGGTGCGGTGTGTTCTTTATGGTTTGTTGTCTCTTTAAGGTGCAGTGTGGTGTGGGATTTAGACATGATGGCCGATGTGTGGTTATTTGCAAAGATTCAGGAAGTTTTTACTGTTTAAGGGTTTTAGGTAGATATTTATTTTCTGATTTTTGGGAAGTTTTAGGAGTAGGTTGGGGTAGGTGTGTGTGTATTGAAAGTGGTGATTTTTGTAAGTGTGTAGTGTGGGTGTTTCTCACGGGTATACATTCGACAGTGTGCAGTGGAAGTGTAGGGTGCATAACAGTAAGCTTGTGTTTTTCATGGTAGTATGACCTCTGACTTGGTGTGTGTGTGTGTGTGTGTGTCTATATATATATATATATATATATATATATATATATATATATATATAGTGGGGGTGCAGGGGGCTTGCCCCTTGCTTATATGTAAATTATTTAGATTTTGTAGGTTTTGTTGGTGTGTTGTGTTGTGTTGGTTTGTTACCTAGGCTGGAACTTCGTAGTTGTTTTTCTTCATGTGGTGTAAGGTATATTAAACTGAATGTCGCATGCTGAAAATTTGGTATTATGAACTTTCAGTATACTAGCTTTCTTTTTTTTAATTTTTTGCTATTGTACGTTTTCAATATTTTCATCTCGAGATACTGAAATTCGATATTTCAGTATTTTGAGATTTGAAAGTGCAGCAGTCTCTCCGTACATAAGCTGGCTTCAGAAACCACTATGAATCAGTCCATCAAACACCCTGTTTTCTTTCTAAAATTTTCCAACAATGGAGAATACATGCTGCACTTTTCAGATGTGCATAGACAGCTTTGATTTTATCTCTGTAGAGTGGAAGATTTCAGGAAATCAGACCAGCTATTTATTTCCTTTTCCAAAACCAAACTAGGTAAATCTGTCTCAAAGATGACTTTAGCCAAATGGCTAACTGATTTGTATTTCTTTTCTCTATAAGGCGAATTGACTTTTCCTAAATCTCTTAAAGTTCATTCCACTAGATTTGTGGCCTCATCCTGTGCCTTCTGGTCTAAAGCTTCTGTAGATGACATTTGCAGGGCTGCCCCTTGGTCTATCACTCATACCTTCGTGGCTGACTACAAATTGAACATTCTTTCTAGAAGCAGAGCAGCATTTGGCTCCTCTGTACACCGGAATATTCTTCCTTGAGGACCACCCTGGGGTTTCTCTAGCCGAGGACTCTGCCAGGCAGACATCATCAGATACAAAAGATAAGTACTAACAATCGCAATGTATTTGTGTTGTCTGTTTGTCTTTCCTCAACCTCCTGCCCTCCAACCCCCTTCCTACATAAAAAAATTTAATGTTATAGTCCAATCTCACCTTCATTTTTACATATGTTTCGGAGCCGATCCTCTGCTCTGACTCAGCCGATTTACAAGCTCGAATACTTCCGGTTGGCTCGTGGCTAAGCAGGTATCCCATGGTGCACCAGTGCAATCCCCAGATCTTGTTTGCCACATCGACGAGTTTGGATGTGCTTCTCTTGGCTCTGGCTAAGTCCTTTTCAATTCTTTACATTCTTAGTGGATATTGCATATTTAGTGTTATATTAGTGTTGTTATCTTACAGGCCTTTGCTAAGTTGTCCTTGTGGACTTTTTTTCACTTTAGTAATTTTAGTATCCTGTGTGCCAGTTACTTAGGCGTCGTTGTGCTTTTTTGCCTAGGTAGAGCGTTTGTTTTGTTGGTTTTTTCCACTCTTAATCAACAGGGGCTCCTGGTGATTTATTTGTACTGCTCGGACCTTTGTTGGTCGGTGTTGACCGTTAACTTGTCTTTGGCGGGATCCGCTAAGGTGGTATTTATAGGATTGCTGTTGCAAGATTTTTCCTGTGTGATTACACCTGTGTGTGTCTGTGTTAAATACTTGATCTGTTTAGGTTACAAGACCTAGTTTTCTGTTTTACAGGGCTAGGCCCTTTTAATTTAGAGGAGCTAGTCCTCGTGTAACTCTTGTATTTGTATTTTTGGGCATCTCAAATTTTTTCCTGTGTGACTGAATCTCTGTGTGTGTGTGTGTTAAATACTTGGTCTGTTTAAGTTAGAAGACCGAGTTTTTCTTACACCGGGCTAGGCCCGTTTAACTTGGAGGACCTAGTCCTCGTGTAACTCTTCTGCAGGGCTAGGCCTGTTTTAGTTAGAGGACCTAGTCCTCATTTATTCTCTCTCTTCCTGTCTCTCCTCTGGTTCTGCATGTGTGTCTGCAATGTCTAAGGATAGCAAGGAGCATAAACCCTCTGGGTTCAAAAAATGCATGAAATGCTCCCAGAAAATGCCATTAACGGATGGCCACAGTAGCTGTGTCTACTGCTTGGGAGTCATCCATTTGCAGGAATCATGCTTGTTCTGTCATGCTTTCTCTCCTAGAGTGTTGCAGGAGAGAACGAACAAACTGATACTCAAGGGTCTTCTGAAACCAACCTTTGAGGAAGCCTTATCTAGTTCATCAGCTTCTTCCATGTCTACAAAATCTAGATCTGAATCCAAACCTAAATTTTCTAAAAGGCCTTCTCCGGCACCGGCTGGTGTCTCGGAGCCGCCTTCCAAATTACCAAAATCTGCCACCTCGACTCCCCAGTCTTTGGAGCTGAAGGAGAGCACCATGGTATCAGAGTCGGTCACAGGTACTTTGGTGCAGTCTTCTGAACCTTTGGAAATAGCAGTAGACTCTACTGCTCGGTGCCGGTCTGTAGCACCCCTACCAGTCTCCTTGCTAATCAAGTCTCCAGTGCCTCCTAGGTCGAGATCCCCTACTTTATCTTCCAGATCTTCCAGGAGCCTTTCGGAAGAAGATGTGGAGAGGGTAGTACTGAGACTCCTGAAGTCGTCTGCTCTGCCTAGGTTTTTGTTGGCTCCGACCCAGTCTGTTCCAGAGCCACTCGATCCAGTTTTGCCCTCATCTGTGATTCCTCCTCCGAGCCATGTTGGCCTTTTGGAGCTGGAGTGCTTGTTACCAGCGGAGGAACCCTCGGTTCCGGCTCCCCTTGCTGCTGCATTGGAGCCGAGTTCGGCTTCGAAACACTCTGCTCCATCTGTCGTGTCCAGGGACCGAAGTTCTTCTGTCGGTGCCAATGGGGATGGTTTGAATCGATCTTCGGTTCCGAGCCTTCCTCTCAGTGCTTCCGCCAGGGTGAGCTCGGACCCTACATCTATCTCAGAGCCGATGGCTCCGGCTCCAGTGCCAACCTTTGTCTCTTCGGAGTGGGGGAGGTCGGCTTTTGAGATGATGAGTGTACTTTCTCAATCTACAGCCCCTGCCAGTGGTACAAGCACTATTCCCTCCCCCCGGGCACCCACTTCAGTCTTTGTACCTACTCTCTCTAGAGGCAGCAGAGACCTGCAGCCTCGGGAGGCACCAGCTGGTAGTCCCCACTCTTCCGAGGCCTCCCCAGAATGTCCCTATGAGGAGCCCCCCCCAGAAGAGGGTATGCAAGAGGAAGCATATTGACTCCCAGGATGAGTCTGTGACATCGGACACTGACCTCGAGGAGTCGGAAGGGTCCCCCAAGTCCTCTGATGATGTCTCCTTTGTGGACATCCTGGAGATCCTTAAACAGAGGTGCGACTGGCCCACTGTCAACCCTTCTGATGAGGAGTTGGTGTACCTGAAGGCTTTCAGGTCTCAATCCTCTGCCTCTTGGGTGTCTCCCCCTTTCGACGAACTAATGGATCTGGTTAGTCGGAAGGTGTGGGATACTCCCGATGCCATGGAGCCAGTCCCCAGGAGAACAAATAAGTTTCTGTCTGCCCCGCCTGGAAAAGAGTTCTTGTCTAAGGGCGTTCCCGTAGATGCCATGGTGGTGGCGGCAGCAGCCACGAAGGAGGAGTTGGCGGAGACTTCTTCCTCTGTTCATCTGCCAAACAAGGAGTCTCAACAGATGGACAGATTTGGGAAGCGTGTATTTAGTTCAGTGGCATTTACACTTCGATCTCTGAACTATCTTACTCACTTAATGAGGTTGCAGAGGGATCTCTTCAAGGAGTTAGGAGATTCCATACAGGGTGCTTGTCCTGAGAGAGTCCCTGATAGGATCTCTGCTCAGTTGTCCACCTTAAATTCTGTAGTTAACTCCTCCATGCGGCTTATGTCCCATGCGGCTGATGGAGCGAGCAGAGCAATGGGTTCAGGAGTTGCCCTTAGGCGCCACTCCTGGATGCGCCTGTGTAATTTTGCGGAGCCGTTCAAGTCCACCTTCACCAACACCCCGTTTGTTGGTTCCTCTTTGTTTGGTCCCAAGGTGAAAGAAACACTCAGTGTGAGCAGGAAGAAAAAGACTCTCTCTGCCGTGGGAGTCCGTTTTACCATTCCGTCTCGACCATACCCCAAGGGTCAAAGAGGAGGTAAAATGTGGTTCAGAAAGTCCCAGAGGGTCTTTCCAGACACAGAGTGAATCCTACGTCAGAGGCAGAGGAGGAGGAAATGGTACATATCGCCCTAGAGCCAGGGGTGGTCCACAGTACCAGCAAGGCCGTGATTCCTTTTGAAGGCGGCCTTATCAGCACTCCTAATGTGGGGCCCAACTGCATTTCTGTGGGGCCAGTCAGGGGTTGCATCTCTTTGTATTCAGAAGCCTGGCTAAATATCACCGAAGACAAGTGGGTACAAAGAGTTGTTACCATAGACTATATCATACCCTTTTCTCTTCCACCGTTTGTTCCCAAAAAGATCCCAGATGTTCCACCTAATCACAGGGATCGGGCAACCGTGGAGATCAACAACTTGCCCTTAAAGAGAGTCATCCAGCCCATCCCAGCAGACCAGACAGGATCCGGAACTTACTCCAGGTTCTTTTTAGTCCCAAAATGAACCAGAGACTGGAGGCCAATTTTGGACCTCAGCAGATTAAACGAATCCGTGAATGAGGACAAGTTTCAGATGATCACACTGCAGTCGATACTCCCGTAGTTAGGGAAACACTATTGGATGTGCTCTCTGGATCTCCAAGACGCCTACTACCATATAAAAATGGACAAGGCGTCAAGGAGATATCTGTGCTTCCGTCTGGGTGTCAGTCATTATCGGTTTCGTGCTCTGCCCTTTGGTCTCACCACAGCCTCCATGGTGTTCACCAAATGCATGGCAGTAGTGACAGCTCACTTGAGACGTCAGGGATTCCAGGTGTTTCCGTATTTGGACGACTGGCTCCTGACCGCCCCCAGTAGGCATCTACTCATCCAAAACAGGGACTTCCACCATTCAACTTTGTGCTCAACTAGGGATCTCCATACACTGGGAAAAATCTGCATTACTACCCTCGCAATCTGTGATTTTTATAGGCGCAGAGGTAGACACAGTGGATATGACAGTTCGTCTCCTCGCCGAAAGAGCACAAAACCTCATCTCACAAGTTCAGCGTCTTCCTCTGCTTCGGAAAGTCAAAGCAAAATGGGTTCTTCAACTTCTTGGTATGACGGCCTCAACCAATTCTGTTAATACCTTTAGCCAGGTTGTACATGAAAATCCTTCAGTGGCTCTTGTCTTCCCAGTGGTCATTCCAATATCTACTGCTGAGTCATCCTATCCTGCTGATGGAATCATGCAAAAAGGACCTTCATTGGTGGATAGCCCCCAACCACTTGTTCACGGGAGCTCCCTTTGTTCCTGCCCAACCCGTTGCCACTGTGACCACGGATGCCTCCCAGGTTGGGGGGGGCATTATCTTGGCAGGACTGTCCACGGCACATGGCAAGAACACGAGGCTCATCTGCATATTAATGTTCTGGAGATGAGGGCGGTGCTTCTGGCTTTGCAAGCATTTCAGGACCTTCCTCCTCCAGTGACGATTGTGATACAATCAGACAACATGTTGGTTGTGTGGTATATCAACAAACAGGGCGGTACCAGATCTTACCCACTCTGTCGAGAGGCCATGCGAGTTTGGGAATGGGCAATTTCTTCCCACCGCTTTCTAGTGGCAACGCACATTCCGGGGACAACCAACATGATAGCTGACAAGCTAAGCCGGGCAATCTTACTGCCTCACAAGTGGTCTCAGATTTTCTGGAGATGGGGACAACCTTGCTGCGACCTTTTTGCCAACCCAGTCAATGCCAAGTGCAGCAGCTATTTTTCCCTGATTCCCCCTTTGGGGGGAACACCCAGAGATGCTCTGGTCCATGATTGGCCCACGGGACTCCTATATGCCTTTCCTCCATTCCCTCTTATCCCCAAAGTGATTCAGAAAGCCAATCGGCTGGGAAGCAAGTTGATCCTCATTGCTCCTTACTGGCCTCGTCAGGTCTGGTTCTCCTTCCTCGAGCCTCTTCTCCTGGATGATACTTGGATTCTGGACCCAGTTCCAGATCTCTTGACCCACATGTCAGGTTCGCTACAGCCCACTCTCCACACCCTGAAATTGACAGCATGGCTGCTAGAGTTCCATTTCTAGTCAGGCTTCATGATGTTTCTTCCTCAGTGTCACGTATTCTCTTATCCTCGCATGAACCCTCAACCAGAAGGCTGTATGACCGTAACTGGAAAAGGTTTTCTATTTGGGCACAGAAAATGAACATGGGTCCTTACACCACTCCCATTCCCGTGATTCTGGAATTCCTTTCAGAGCTTTTTTAGCAGGGATCTGCTGCGGCCACCATCAAAGTACAGTTGGCGGCAATCTCTCATTTTTATTTAGTGTCCCCAAATGCCATCCTTATGTCTCATAAGCTATGCAAGACTTTCTTGAGAGGAGCCACTTTACTGAGACCACCATTACAAGAACATGTGGCTTCTTGGGACTTCAATTTTGTGTTGTCCAAATGAACATCCCCTCCCTTTGAACCTTCTCACTCATCTTCTTTAAAATATTTGTCTTGGAAGACTGTGTTTTTAGTAGCTATTACGTCAGCCAGACGTGTATCTGAGCTTCAAGCCCCGTCTATTAAGCCACCTTATTTGATCTTTCATAAAGACAGGGTAGGTTTAAGTACCAATCCTTCATTTGTTCCCAAAGTTTTTTCTACTGCCACCTTAAATCAGTCCATTGAGCTTCCAGTTTTCTTTCCCAATCACTGTAATGTAGCTGAATATCATTTTCACCAGCTGGACGTTCATAGACAGCTACATTTTTATTTGCAACGGACCAAATAATTTCAGAAGTCAGACCAGTTATTAATTTCTTTTTCCGACTCCAGATTGGGCTTACCAGTTTCTAAGGTGACATTGTCTAATTGGATTTCTAGTTGCATAGCTTTCATCTACAATTTGGAAGGCAGACCTTTACCCCACAGGATCAAGGCTCACTCTACCAGGTCTCTGTCTACCTCTGCAGCCTTTCAAGCCAGGGTACCACTTGATCATATTTGTGCAGCAACTACGTGGGCTACCCCTCACACCTTTATTACTCATTATAAGTTGGATTTGGCATCCAGGGGTAGAGCATCATTTGGCTCCACGGTACTCAGGAGTATTTTCCAATGAGCCACCCAAGAATAAGGCTCTAGGGATGCTGCCCCATATATACAAATGAAGGTGAGATTGGACTACCTAACATAAAGAAGTTATGTACTCACCATAATGTTCCATATTGATAGTCCATCTCACCCTTAATTTTTACTAACCCTGCCCTCCTGCCCCCATCCTGGAAGATCTGGAGGTAATAATTTGATTCTCTTGGTTGGTGACCCTTTAGTATTGGCTTGTTGGTTAGGGGGGTTTCTGTTTCTAGCGAGCAGCAAACAAGATCTGGGGATTGCACTGGTGCACCATGGGATACCTGCTTAGCCACGAGCCAACCAGAAGTCTTCAAGCTTGTAAATCAGTCGAGTCAGAGCCAAGGATAGGCTATGAACCCTTATGAAAAAATGAAGGGTGAGATGGACTACCAACATGGAACGTTATGGTTAGTACATAACTTATTTTTTCCTGGTCTCCTAGTTTGACCTGAGGAGTGTTATATTGCTTGACTGTTGAGCTCCAGTCCTTTCCGCTTTCTTTTCCTTCCTTCATGCAGTCTGACTGGGACATTATTGTCAGATGTCTTTCCATATCACTGTTGCAGTATTCCTGACATGAAGGATCTCCTACCAAGGATAGCATAATGTCCTGCCTGTATGCCAAAGCCTTTAGTATCTCTAGGCACCATACATCTCACACATGCTCCACACACAAGCCTTTGGTTGTAAAGGAGATGTACACAATTCAGAACTACTTTGCCTCCAGCCCAAATGCCATCACTGAATGTCGGTCTGAATGCTTTTCTTCTGTGCTAGTTACTGAGACATGTTTCAGATAAGTGCCCCATTGGGGTTCTTCCTTATCTTTCATTGTCTGTATTATTGATCTCATGTCATCCAGAAAGGGAAAATATCAGGGTGGGAGGCAGATTCTCCATAAAGATAGTCAGCACCAGTGTCTCTTCTGTTTGGATCCTTCTCACGACCATATGCAGTGTTCTATCTGCCAAATGTTTGCCCCTAAGACTCTGCATAGTTGCCTCTCTTCCTGGTCTACTTAACTTGAAAACAGATTTCTTAAGTTGTTGGCTTAGGATACTGTGGTGATGTCTTATCATTCTGAGAGTCAGCCGTTGGCCAATAAAAATGCCAAAAAAACTCTGGTCTGATAAGGCTGCTGACCATCCTCCCCCAGACGTCTCCCGCGAGGCTATAGGTTCATAGGTGTTTACCAGGCTAACTATCACAAGGGCCTTTTTAAGCCTAGCCATACATCCCAAATCTCTGACAAATTGTGGTACCTTTTCAGTGTAAGCAGGGTCTTGGGAGATGAAACATTTACAAGCAGGGTCTGGGAGATTAACTATTTACAGGTTGCCTGTGTCCATTAAAGACATAGGTGCCAAACCAGAGATGAATTTCCTATTCCCCATCCAGTTGTCCAAGTTGCACTTGAATTGAGTTAGGTAGGAACTCTGCTTCACATGGATGGGGAGCCTGATCCACAGACTGGGTAGTCTCTGGGATACATACCTGTCTCTTCAGCAGGTTCTATTTATATCACAAGGCAAGGTTTAAGTCTTTAGAATGGATTATTCTGGTGATGTTTGTTTTGCAGATATGCAGGAGGTCCATCAGAGTGGGGTCTGACAATTCCCTGTATGCCAGGTGTAGATCTTTCCTCAACAGTCTGTAGGAGACAGAATACAGGGATAGGGACTTGAGGCAGTCTGCATAGGACATATTACTTATGCCTTGTATTCTTTTAGTGAGGAACCTCTCTGGACATTCCAGTTGTTGGATATCCCTGGTTAGATACATACCAAAGGGGCATTGTACTCAATGATAGGTCTGAATACCAAATACAGTGAAACAATGAGTTCCTTAGAACTAGATTCCATACCTTTGTTTATAAATTGTGCAACATAGTGATTTCCTCACTACTGTAGACATGTGATGCTCAAAGGGTAGATAACTGTCTGTGTGTCCCTAAGTCCCTGACTACTGGTCAACTCTAAGGGTTGTGTTGTCAATTTATAATAGTTACAAGGATTGGATGACTTCCTGAAGGATATTGTTTTGTATTTCTTGGCATTTAGTTTTAGTTTATGGCTCTGACACCAGTTGTTTCTGTGTCAGACCTTCCTGGAGTACATTTGTGTCCATGTGCGATTCAGTGACTGCTCTTAATTTGCAATTATCTGCAAATGTAGTTAGCCAAAGACCATTGACATTGACCTTGACTTCAGACAAGTAAATGCCAAATAGGAGTGGTCTGATCCCTGAGAGACTCCACTTGTGACTAACCTCTTTGTAGAGGAGGACTCACAAAGTCTAACTTCCTGGGTTCTGTCTGTGAGCCATTTGGCTATATGCTGGGTGACATAAGGGTTTGTACATAACCTGAGTTTGTTAGCAATACCTGAGTGGAGAATTGTTCGATACCTTGGCCAGGTCAAGGTTGGCAGTGTAAACCATTTTGCCCTTATCCATTGCTTTTCTGACCTTCTCAAAGAAATCCACCAGGTTGAGTAGGCATGACCTGCCCTTGATGAAACCATATTGGGTTGGGTCCAGTGTCTACCAGTTTACTATATCATTATTGCTCATTTCCATGATAATTCTTTCCATGGCTTTGCATATCAGACTAGTGAGACTTATGGGTCTGTAGTTTCCAGGGTCTGTAGATGACCCACCTTTGTGCAGAAGGACAACTGTTACTGTTCTCCATTCATGAGGCATGAAGCCTGTTTGGAGGTTACAGTTAAATAGCAATTTCAGAGGGCCGTGATAGGTCATGTTTCGTGCTACTTACAAGGCATCCTAGGATATTGTCTGGCCCCACTGATGCAATGTTCTTGGCCTTAGAGAGCGCATTAAGGATCTGTTCCCTAGTGATAGCAGGGAGAGTTATATTTGATGGTATTTCCTGAGGGAAGGTTGGAGGGGGGTAAAGTTGGAGCTGAATTTGTCTGCCAGTAGGTTTGATAGATGATCTGGCTCAGTATAGGTGGCTCCATTTACAATGAGATCTGCACACAATTGCCTATAGCCTTTGAGGTTGCAGACATAGCTAAAGAATACCTTGTGGTTGTCTATGGCCTGGGATGCCAAATATTCCACAGATTTGGCATTGGTAAACTTTATTTGTCCTCTGAGTTGTTTAGTTTGATGAGAGTTCTTTTGTCCTGCTGGGTGCTGCACCTCCTGATTTTTGCCATGATTGTCTTCCTTTTATTATCCAACCTATTGATTTTGTGATTCCACCTAGGTGGTTTGTTATTTGTTAGTTCTGTACTTCTTCCTGGTAGGTACAACTGCCTCTATGCAGCTATTAACATGCTTGTATAGGGTTTATCTGAACATTTCTGCACAGGCAGCAGTGTCTTCAGTGTTTATGGGGGCTTGAAATTTGCCAGGTTATCATTTAATAGGAAGCTAGCCTTAGAGAAGTTCCTGAATATTCCAGGTTTTATTTTTATTTCAGAGACCACCATATTGTGGTCTGACCTTACCAGGGAAGACATTACACTAGGAGGCATGCAACACTCCCCCATATTAGAGAGGACCAGATCCAGTATGTTTGTACCCCTGGTTGGTGTACTGACAATCTTGTCCAGGGAGTTTGTTTAGAAAATCCAGGAATCTGTGTGCCTGTACATTTGGTGTTGTATAGGATTCTCAGTTAATAGTGAGGTAATTAAAGTCATCCATGAATATGGTATTGGGTTGGAAGTAGAATGTTTCCATTAAGTTTAAATATGCAGTATGGGTTTCCTGAGTCATAGAGGGGATCTATAGTTTGCAAAGAAGTGATGTTGGATTTTGCCTGTGGTGATTTGCATTTGGAGAAGCTCAAGTGCATTGTGCTGTTTGACCAGCCTTGAGGTGTATTCATTTTTGATGTAAATCAAGACACCTCCACCTTTCATCCCTGTCTGTATAGTAGCTGGTCTAAATGCATGGAAGACATTATAAGCTTTAACTGTCGGTGTGCTCTCTGGAGCTTTAAAGCATGTCTCAGTTACAGCACAGATATCAGCATTCTCTAGGGTGAAGCAAGCTTTTAGGGAGTGAAGTTTTTCTTATGTAGACTCCTAACATTGAGCAATAATACCTTTAGATTTTCTTGGTTTTGATTTGCTATGCTGGAAGTACTTTCAGCTTGGCATTGCCTAAAAAAGGCAGTATGGGGGAAGACCGTGTTTTAGCAAATATTCGAAAGCCTATGGAGGAGAGGTGCAGACCATCCCTGGTAAAGCAGTGTGGCTGGATGACCAGCTCCTTCCATGCTGACAAATATTGCATCCCCTTTGAATGACACCAGAATCTAAGCAAATTATTAAAGTCAGTCATCTTTTGTTTGTATTGTAGCATCATCCTTGAAGAAGGTAAAATGATGCCTCAATGCTAGGTTCATACCACCCTGAGACACATATTCTGAGAGCTCCATGATGTCTCTCTCCATATAGTCTAGGGAGATATGTCTCAGGTCATTTACACACATATGGACTATGACTAAGTCATACTGGTACTTGTAGTTCAGTGACTTGAGTGCATGCATAATGTGGCAGATCCTAGACCTGATAGACAACTGACTATGACTTTCTTATTATACAGTCTGGTGAGAGGGACATCAGTGCATCTCACGATGGAGTCTCCAATAACCAGAATGTTGGATTGTGTGGTGGTTTGCCTTATGGGCTTAGAAGCAGAGGCTCTATGAGATGTGGCTCTATATGTTGATATGGGTGTTTTGAAAGAGTGCATTCAGGGCTGCTGAGGGCATCTGTTATGTAAACTTTGTCTAGGAGGTCTGTATGTCTGCTTTGTAATGTGTGTGATGGGTGCATCGTGTGTACTACTGACAACCTTATGAACATTAGGAGTACTTTTATGTGACAGCTTTGTTTCCAGTGACATTTTGTAAATACCACTCTCACATGCCATATCAGTTTGTTTGAGAGTTAATTGGTTGTGAGTAAGTGTGGCAATTTCTACATTGCTTCAGGATGCCTATATTCACCAAGTTGGTAACAGAGATAGTGGGAAATTTCATATCCATAGCACCTTTTTTATTGAGCAGACAGATGGAGTGAGTATATAAAGCAGTGTCAGGAGTATCCGGTTTACAACTCTGCGAACAGTGCTTGTCACTGCAAACTAGTTGTCCTGTGTACAGCTAGGTATTGGTGAAATTTCAGTTGTGGTTTTACAGGAAAAATGTCACTCAGTATGTCTGTCTCTATACAGGGCACTGCCAAATACTTCAGGGGGAGACTAATAAGTAGACCCTGATGCTTTTTGGATGAGGTATTTAAGCAGATATTCTGAAGTTAACAAATCAAGCGGTACATACTAAAAACAAAGAATTAGCTTGTCAAGAATGATGAAAAGAGGGGAGTTGCATGAATGTCTACAGCCTGGCTATTAGTGCTGGTCTCACCCACAGCTTCATTCTGCTGAGATACGATGCTCCTTTGCTTCTTTCATCAGAAGCAAAAATCCAAAGATGAAAAGCAGGCCACAACCTGTTTGGTGATACACAGTCTTTTCCTAGATGATGCAAGGGTCTGTAGGCTTCTTGTAGCCTTTCCTTAGTAGATGCCTTGAACATCAACCAGACTACTAAAGAAAGTCAAGCACAGACACTTGCTGCCAAGCTAGAAACAGTCAGGAATCAGTGCCTTCTGCTCCTCCTCTCTCAGGAGCAAAATATAGCACAGATTCCAAGCTGCCACCTATGAAGCAGTTTTTAGGCTTTCTGGTGATCAACAGTCTCCAAGAAATAATGTCCCTGTGCTCCTCCTCACACCAAGAGCAAAACAGAAGTACTGATCCCAACATGACTACCGAGAGGCAGAATGTGTGCTCTCCAGTAATTGGTGATCTTGGAGTAGATATTGCAGATTTTAAGGGCAAGATAGAAAATGGGTTAATATACTAAGAGCTGCAGTGTGCACTGAGCAGTTAGATATGAAGGATGGGGCAACTAAGATTTAGCTATCTAAGGGGGAGCCACTAATTTTAAAATACCACAATAAATTGGAAGGGGGTGGGCACTTTTGTATTCTGATTCTATGGAATTCAGTGGGATGGCCACTGAATTTAAATAGTCGAAAGGGAGTGATTTCACAAAATGATAATTTTGTGCTTACAACAGCCAATGAAAGGGGTTAAGGGAATGAGATATGTGGTCAAATTAACATAAGGGGATGACAACTAGAAAGACATTTGAATTTAAAAACACAGCAGCACCAGGCAGAGAGGATGGGGAAAATCAATTTCTGTGTGTCTCACAAGCGACACAGCTATTGTCTGTTTCCTAGTTTAAATTCTTATTTTAATTTCCTGATTTAGTTTAATGTGTTTTCTTTCCTTCAGTAGTACTATGCTGTTTCAGCTAGTGCAGCCTGCTACATTTACCTACCCTACCCCCAAATCTCACCCACCCCCACTATCCCTAGTTTTATACCTACATAAAGCCCTTCTCTTCCTTTTCAAGCAAACCATCATTCTGACATCTCTCATCTGTCACTACAACCAACTACTCAAATCATACTATCCATATCCCCACTCTTGAGGCTCCACCTATCTAGTTACATCTCTTTTCTACAGTACTCCTCAGCCTCCATCCCATTGTTTATACCTACTATTGCCTCCTGTTA
Source organism: Protopterus annectens (assembly GCF_019279795.1). Taxonomy (NCBI): domain Eukaryota; kingdom Metazoa; phylum Chordata; order Ceratodontiformes; family Protopteridae; genus Protopterus; species Protopterus annectens. The sequence goes on from NC_056739.1 coordinate 863,357,852, forward strand.
CACTACTCTTCTTCAGAATTTTTTCTTTATATATGTTATATCTCTACAGCTGTCCTCTTTCCTGTCCTTTCAGCCTTCGCTCTGCTCCACATTCTCAGCATCCCATATTCTACATACCTATTCAAATTCCTAATTATTTTTATTTCCTTCTATAATGTAATTATATCTACCTATACCATCTGGTCTCTATCATATGCTCTTCAACTTTCTATCCACACATCTACTCCTACTACTGTCATACTCTACATGCTGTATGGTACCTGTCGTACCTATTTCTCAATCCGCACCCTTAAACACACTGTCTTTGTCGCTTGCCATTCACTATCATTATTGCTTCTAGTTTATTTGGCTTACCCCTCTCTCCTTTTCAGATATAAAATTCTTAACCTTTCTCCCAGCCCATGTAAGGTTACATTTAAATTTAATACTAACATACCTAAATCCTCACTAGTGTATGCATACTGTAAAAAGGTCACTTTATGCGGTGATGTCCACCCAAACCCAAGTCCTCACTGCCTCTCTTCTCCACCTACTCCCTCTTCTACTGTAACAATATCTACTAAAAATTTAAAAATCCTATACATGAATATTCAAAATATAGTAAACAAAGTCTCTGAATTTCATTCCTAGATCACTCATTACTCCCCAGATATGATATTACTATTATTACAGAAACTTGGCTCAAACCACATATAAAAGACTCTGAACCCCCCCAATATAATATCACCTGCTCTGACAGATTAAATAAAAAGGTGATGGTGTAGCAATCGTGTTTTCTAACCATATCTGTCTCTCCTCCTCCTATTTCTCCACCTAATTCCACTCTGCTGAGATCCTTGCCTCTCACTATAAAATTAAATGAGCATAAAACACTATGTGTAATTACCCTATTTCCACCAGGAAATAACAACCCTATCCTGGAAGACATCCTACATTGCGTATCCAGTTCAATTTCTCATTAAATAATTCTTTTTGATGTCAATATTAACTGGCAAATCTTCACATCAGACTACCCATCCACTAGTATTTATCTATATGGTTTCAAACAATTAAAGTTCCATACTCACTTCAACAAAGCTAGTAACACTAGGAATACTCTGGACTGGATCCTAGTCTCAAATCCAAACCTTAATGACTCTCCAAAACCCTCCCAGACTCCCTCAGTGATCACCGTCCCCTATGTTCATAAAGAAGCAGCTGACCATATCAGACAGCACCTTTATAAAGACTGCCATAACCTCTCAATTTTCAATTCCAAGGTCTTTAATGACATACTTAACATTAATTGGTCCATCATCTATTCCCTACCACTGGATAATGTTGTTCTAAAATTTAATACAATATTTATTGACATTCTCAATAGTCTTGCTCCTAAAAGAAAAAAAAAAGATTGTTAAATTCACCCAATCATGCTGGCTATCTCCTTCTAGTAGACAATTGATGTATAAGAGAGACATACCTTGGAGAAGCTGGCAAAAATACAAATCCCAAGCTCACCTATAGATCTACAAACAACGTCAAAATGTGACAAAAAAGTTACTGCTGATTAGAAATATTACTTCAACCCACAGAATAACTAAAAACAACCCCAGAAATTCTGGTTCACTGTCAAGAAAATATTACATCCTGGGACTCAGTACCCCTAACCCTTGTCCAGACATCTCACCCTTAGAAACTGCTGCTAAATTTAACTCACACTTTATAGACTCAATCGCTACCTTCACCCAAAACTTAGTACAGAATCCTGCCACCCCTGACAAACTTCAGAGCTCTAACAATGGCATCTTCATCTTAAAATCTGCCTCTGCTTCGTGTGTAAAACATTTATTACACAAACTTAAGCCGTGCTTACCCTATGTAGACAGTTTGCCATCTGAATATCTAAAGATTGCCGCCACCTCTATTGCCTACCCAATCTCTATCTTGCTCAGTCAATTCATTCATGAGTCATATGTCCCAACTCACTGGAAAAAAATTTGTATTCCTCTTCGTAAAGGGGAGGAAACTCCACTGAGCTAAACTTCAGACCAATTGCAATCATATCCTCTCTTTCCAAGATTTAAAAAAATGTATTCATAAACAACTTTTACAGTACTTGCTCCAAGAAAATCTATTAACCTCTACCCAACATGGCTTTTGCCCCGATCATAGTACAAAAACTGCCCTTGTTGCTTTTTTGGACCACGTCATTTAAGCCAGAGATATGTAACAATAACTGTTTTGTCCCATCTTACCTTCATTCTTGCTGGTTGGGTTCAGAGCCAAAACTCTGCTCCGATTCAGCCTATACTAAAGCTCGAGAGCTTCTACTGGTTCGAAGCTGAGTCCTATCCCATGGTGCTTAGTGGCTGTTCCCCAGATCTCGTTTGCCGCTTGAAGTTTCGGGATTGTCTTCACTGGCTCAGGGTTGTAAAAGTTTATATTTTATATATTTCTAATAGTTAGTTCCTAATTATTATCTGTTTTACTTACTAGTTATATCGTGATAGCCTTGTGCTATTTTTGGCTCTCTAAACCTTGTATTTTTACCTTTGCAGCTGTCTTTCTCTTTGGGCCTTGTTGTCTCCTCAAGAATCTGTTTAAATTGTCCCTTCTCTTCCTTCTTTCCCCTTTTTAGGAGTCACCGTTTGTTAGAGGCGTCTCCTGTGGTGGAGGAGATGGTCGTTTAACTTACAGACTTCTCCTCCTCCCTTTCCGCCTCCTCTTTTATATATATATATATATATATATATATATATAAATGGGATCCGTACAGATGCTCAACTGCATCTTTCATCGAATCCCAATTTAGTGAGCATACTTGCGCGAAAGTGCTTTTCACCGAAGCAGCACTTTCGCGTAAGTATGCTTGTTGTTCCAGTCGCACTATGGTGCCGTAAGGGAAAATTCCCTTTTCCCCACTGTAGTGCGACCTCGGAGTGAGAATATTAAAGTACGGGGTGTGCAGGGGGGGCTTGCCCCCCTGCATTCAAGTAGATTTTTTTTTTTAACATACTTTAGCGAAAGCGCTTTCGTTAGTGTGTTCTGTGGTAATGGATTCGGGCTTTTGATCTTTCTATCAAAAGTCCTAGATCCATATATATATATTTAGAACCTTCCTGTTTTTGCTTTCTCATTCCATAAAAGATATAACCCTTTCTAACATATATAGAGTGTTTTTTTCCCCTTAAAGTTGGTCATGTCTAAGGAACCAGCTAAGGAACACAAGTCAAGATTCAAAAAGTGCGATTTCTGCCCTCAAAAAAATGTCCATTACTGACGGACACGCTAGTTGTGTGTACTGTCTGGACCACTCCATCGTCAAGATTCCTGCTCCATCTGCCTTAGTGTTAGCGCCAGGGTCTTGCAGGAGAGGAGGAATAAGCTGATATTGAGGGGCTTATTAAAAGTGGACAAAGGAAATCAGACAAAAAAAATTGGATACGACCAAAAAGGCTGCTTCATCAGCTCCGGTGTCTTTGCCGACAAGCAGCACCAAACTTGATACTTCTTCGGCTCTGAAAGTTGTCGGACCCAAAAAACATGGTTCTCCCTCAGTTTCATCTGCCATTGCGGAGCCAGAAAAGGAGTCGGTCACCGTCCTTGGAGCCTGTTCGCTTGGTGCAACTATCTCCTTTACTACAGTCAGTGGCAGGTAGCCACAAGTCTTCCAGTCATTCCTCTAGATCCTCCAGGCTATCGGATGATGACGTGGAGTGGGTAGTGAAGAGGTTGCTTCAGACCCGGGCCCTAGCAGAAATTCTCTCGAGCCCAGCCCATCGGATCATGGAGCCAACAACGGTACCCCCAACTACACTGATTCCTCCTCCAACTTGAACGAGTTTGGAGCCAGAGAGTATGGAATTCATGCTGGAACCACCGGAGCCAGTAATCACTACTGATATCTCAGCTTCAGTTTCCTTGATGCCTTCGTCCATCGAGGGACCTGGGGGGCCGACACTCCCTGGTTGGCTTCGGGGGGAAAGTCGAGTTGGAACCAGCTCTCCCACTCGGCGCCTTAGTTCAGGTGAGTTCAGCTCTCACATCTGCCTCAGAGCCACCCTCCCCGGTGCCGCGGAGATCTCCTGGCATCTCAGGGCCGGAGTCTCTTTTGGCGCAGGACCGCTGTGCCTTCGAGGTGATGCGGACTGTGCTCTCCACTGAGTCTGTCCACCTTCGGCTCCAGCCTCTCTTCCCCATAAGGGACTGGTGTCCACCTCTTCATTACCCCTCCATCACCCACAGAGTAGAGAGCCAGTGCTCCAGGAAGCCACAATGGGTGGATACTCGTCTTCTGATACCTCCTGGGAGCATCCCCCTGAGGAGGTCCCTCGGAAGAGACAGTGTAAGATGAAGCACATAGACTCCCCTGAGTCTGTCACTTCTGATACTGACTTAGAGGATTCAGAAGGGTCCCCATGGTCACTCTCTCAGGATCTCTCCTTTTCAGACATCCTGGAGATCCTTAAGCAGAGGGGGAATGGAAGTCTCTTTCCCCTTCTGAAGATGAGTCTGTATACCTGGATGCATTTGGCCCTCACCCCTCCACCTCTTTGGTGTCTCCACCTTTCGACCCACTTCTGGGTTTGGTGAGTCAAAAGGTGTGGGACTCTCCGGACTTGGTGGACACTGTTCTGCGGAGGCCTAATAAATTCATTACGGCCAAGGAAGATAGACAGTATTTAACAAAAGGGGTTCCTGTAGATGCAATGGTGGAGGCAGTGGCCACAAAAAAGGAGTTAGCTGAAACTTCTGTATCTGTCCATCCACCGAACAAGGATTCTCGTACCATGGACAGATACAGGAAGTGTATGATCTGATATTGTTAATCCTCATTCATTCCTTACGCCTGGGTTATCGGTTCCAACCTCAGAACCGAGCCGGCCATCTTCCAAGCTTGCGACAGCCACAAACTCTCGAGCTAAACTCTTACCCACAATTCCCCTCTCCCTGTTACCTCAGATTTCATTTGCTGCATCGCCATTCAGTCGTGTCAAGCCACTTCTCTTGAGCTAAGTAAACTTCTTTGATAATACATTTTCGTATTGCAGTTATTCTTTGTTCTAATTTTGTTAAATAGTTACCTCTTGCCCTATCACGTCTAGCAACTCTTTTTTTGTTTTTTTCTAGACCTTCTTTCTTCTTACCGTGAGATAACTCCTTTACCATCGTTGGTAAAATCTTTCCTGCTTTACCTTCCGGTATTTCTCGTACCATTGTTGGTATCTTCTTCCTTCTTGCTATCATGGCAGAGGAAAAAGGGTGGCCCGGGATTTAAAAGATTTGTGGATTGTGGGCATAAACTGCCTATTTCAGATGCACATGCATTATGTGTTTACTGTTTGGGTGTGCCTCACTTGACTGTTGACCTGCCTTGCGGGATTTGTGCTAATTTTTCTAACAGGACTTTGGTGGAAAGGAAAAATAAACTGATTTTAAAGGGACTACTTAAATCTTTTTTTTCAGAGGCTATTTCTGGGTCGGAGGCTTCAACCCCTCCTAGTTCCCATAAGAAAAAAGATCAACACAAGAAGGCCAAGTCTCTCCCATCATCTCTTACTGGGGACAACCAGGAACCAAGACCTAAGAAGGCCAAATTTTCTCATTCAGAAGCCTTCGGCACCACCCGTTACTTTGGCACCAAGTTTTGTGGGCTATACCTCATCGGAACCGAGGGGCCCCTCGGTTCAGACTACCTTACCAACACCAACGTTTTCCTCTATGCAGACCTTTCCAACACCTGCTCCTGCTTCGACTCTGATGATTCTCATGGCACCAACTATTCTCTCGATACCGATCACCTCATTTTCCAAACAGACCCTTTCGGCACCTACCATAGTGCCAACTACGACTTTGGCACCGACCTCGTCGATGCAGACCTTACCTTCGGCACCGAGGATCTCCTCTGCGCAGGCACCTGTAAGTACAAGCCTTAACCGCTCTGTTGTTTTTGGTACAGACGCCTATTTTATCACCATCCAAAGACCCCTTTGCGGGCACCGAGTTTCCCGCATCCTTGGATAGACCTGACTCCCCTTCAGCTATATCTGTGAGATCCACTAGAAGCCTCTCGGAACATGATGTGGTGTGCCTTGTGGATCAATTGCTTTTGGCCAGAGGTATCCAACCCTCCAGGAACTACTCTTCCTTTGGAGGTGAGCACTCTTCTCCAAGGACTCCTACTTATTCTCCTCCTTCATTGCCTTTGAAGCCCCCTGCTGTGGCACAGACTTCCCTCACTTCGGGTCCTTTCATGGACCTCACTAAGTTGTCGCAGTTGCCTTTGTGGCAGAAGAGACTTGTTACTCCAGTTGCTGCTCTGGATGCTAGCTGTGACGTACGTACCCCTGTTTCTCACAGCTATCCAGAATGTACATACCCCTGTTTCTCACAGCCATCCAGGGACTCCGAGTCAGCGGGCTGATTTGCTTGAGAGGTGTGTGACCTCCTCGAGTGGACCAGCCTTCCAACTCATGGAGAAGACTCTTGCATGTGTTGGCGATCCTGTGCTATCAGTGCCCCTGTCCTCCTCTGGACTGCAGTTTACACAAGACACCTCTGACTGACACCGGGTACAAGGGCCTCAGGACACACTCTCACTGGAGGCCCCTTTTGCGCTGTCTTCTCCAGATTATCCCCCTGAGGAAGTTCATCACAAGAGCTTGTGTAAGAGGAAGCACATGGACTCCCCAGAAGAGTCCCTCACGGATGACACAGAATTTGATTATGTAGAAAGATCCCCTCGGTCACCCTCTGAGGTATCCTTTGGAGATATCCTCGAAATACTTAAGCATAGAGGTGATTGGTGGCCCTTTAACCTGACCTCTGAAGAGTCTGTGTTCCTGCAGGCCTTTCGTGCCCAGCCCCCTACCTGTTGGGTTACTCCACCTACTGACAACCTTGACCGGCTCATTGTGCAGCGTGCATGGAAGACTCCTGACTCTGTTGACGCCATTCCCCGCAGGCCAGATAAAATCCTGTCCCCTCTAGATAGTGAGCCTCAATGGTCCAAAGGTCTTCCTGTAGATGCCTTGGTGGTGGCGGCCGCAACAAAGAAGGATCTGGCGGAAGAAAGCCATACTGTCCATCTGGCCAACAAAGAGTCCCGGGCGCTGGACAGATTAGGAAAGCGTACCTTTGCATCAGCGACCTTTGCAGTCAGGTCCCTGAATTATATGGCACATTTTACCAGGCTTCAAAGAGACATAATTTCTGAGCTCTCTGAAAACCTTGACTGGAGCTGTGTCTGATGAGGTCCGGGACAAAGTGGCCTCACAGTTAGCCACCCTTGAATCGATTTCTAACTCCTCCATGCATCTTATTTCTCGAGCATCAGAAGGAGCAGCTAGAGCAGCGGGTGCAGGCATAGTCATGAGATGGCATGCCTGGATGCGCTTGTGTGATTTTGTGGAATCTTTCAAGGCTTCCTTTCTGAACGCTCCCATTGAAGCCTCTTTGTTGTTTGGACCCAAGGTTAAAGACACACTGGCTAGGTGTGAACAGGACAGTAAGACCCTTTCTGCCATGGGTGTCCGCTATTCTTCCCCTCAACGGGCTTTCTCCAAAAACCAGAAGAGTGGGAAGATGTGGCACAAAAAGTCTCAGGGTTCTTTCCGTGACACACGAGCCAAGTTTTCCCCTAGGGGCAGAGGGGCAACCTCATATGGAAGATGCCCCTTTTGGGGCAGAAGAGGTCCGCATAACCAGGGTTCCAGAGATTCTTTCTCTGGCCAGTCCTAACAGCACTCCTGAAGAGCGTCCCAACTGCTTTCCTCTGGAAGTGGTTGAGGGTCGTTTCTCTTTGTACCCTTCTGCCTGGCTAACCATTACCACCGATTCCACAGTGACCACGGACACCTCCCTGATGGGGTGGGGGGGCTTTTTCAGGGTAAGACAGTCCAAGGCACATGGTCGGACCTAGAGGTTCATCTGCATATAAATGTCCTAGAACTGGTGCTTCTAGCGTTGCAAGCATTTCATCCCCTCCTTACATCAGGGACTATCGCAATACAATCAGACAACATGGCTGTAGTCTGGTACATCAACAAACAAGGCGGAACCAAATCCTACCCACTTTGTTGGGAGGCCATGAGGATATGGCAATGGGCGATGGCTACCCACCACTTTCTTTTAGCAACGCACATTCCCAGGAGTTCCAACGTGATAGCAGACAGATTGAGCAGGTGCATTCTGCAACCACATGAGTGGTCTCTGAATCCTCTTATGGTGGCAGAGATTTTCAATCGCTGGGGTTTCCCTTGCTGCGACCTTTTTGCATCCCCAACCAACTACAAGTGCAGCAATTACTTCGCCCTGATCCCCCCTCGGGGACAGTCACCCAGGGACAATCTAGTCCACGGTTGGCCCTCGGGTCTGCTTTTCCCCAGTTCCTGAAGAAAGCCCACCAGTTGAAGAGCAAGATAATCCTCATTGCGCCATACTGGCCTTGGCAAATGTGGTTCCCCTTCTTATGGCCTCACCTGCTAGATCAACCATGGATTCTCGATCCAACTCCAGATTTGATCTCCCATCTGCAGAACCTGATTCACCCCAACCTGAACAGCCTGAAGCTCACAGCTTGCTTCCTCCACTTCCAGTGATTGCCAGGCAGACTGATCTTTCTTCCCCAGTACATGACATTCTTATTGCATCTCATAAGTCTTACACCAGAACTACTTATCTCAGCAAGTGGAAGAGGTTTACCATTTGGCTGAAGGAAAAAGAGATGTATCTTTTTTCAGTGCCAGTGCTGGTAGTACTGGAGTACCTGTCCAGTTTATTCCAATCTGGCCTATCTGCTTGTATCATTCGAGCTCATTTGGCCGCAATATCTAATTTTCACAATGGTGTCCATGACTCTTCCCTTATGTCACACAAATTATGCAAGACTTTTCTAAAAGGCGTAAATCATTTGAACCCCCCTTTTAGAGAACTTAGCCAGCCATGGGATCTGTCTTTAGTCCTGCAAGCATTGACTACGGCTCCTTTCGAACCAGCTTTTTCATGCAACCTCAAGTTTCTTTCTTGGAAAACTTTGTTTTTGGTCGCCATTACTTCTGCCAGACATATCTCTGAACTTCAAGCTCTGTGCATCAAACAGCCTTACTTAATTTTTCATAAAGATAGAGTGTCATTGAGAACTAATCCTTCCTTCCTGCCAAAAGTGATCTCTAAAATGTCCATTAACCAATCCATTTAATTGCCAGTTTTCTTTCCCAATCATTCTAACAGAGGAGAGTGTTGTCTACATACCCTTGACATTCACAGGCAAATTTGTTTCTATCTGGACAAAACTAAGGCTTCTCACAAATCAGATCAGCTATTCCTGGCCTATTCTGGTCCTAGACTTGGATGTGCTGTTTTTAAGGTCACATTGGCTAAATGGTTAAAAGACTGTGTAACATTTATTTACAAAGTTCACAATATCCCTCTGACTACAGCTGTTAGGGCTCATTCCACTAGGTCAGTCACAACTTCTGCTGCCTTTCATGGTAGAGCTTCTTTACCTGACATTTGTGCAGCTGCAACTAGGGCTAGACCCCATACCTTCATCAGCCATTACAAATTGGATTTGGCGTCCAGAGGAAGAGTGTCCTTTGGTTCAATGGTGGTCAGGAATGTCCTTCCGTGAGAGCCTCCCAGGAATAAAGGTAGCTGGGGACTCTGTCCCAGGTGTAAGAAATGAATGAGGATTAACAATATCAGATAAAGAAGTTATGTCTTACCATAATGTTCCATCTGTATTGTTGATCCTCGTTCAGTCATTATGACCCTCCCTCCTTCCCCGTCCTGAGGCTTATAATGGATCTCATCATCCGGTTCCATTAGGTTCTTTAACTTGCAAACTCAATCTGAGGTAACAGGGAGAGGGGAATTGTGGGAAAGAGTTTTGCTCGAGAGTTTGTGGCTGTCACAAGCTTGGAAGATGGCCGGCTCAGTTCCAAGGTCGGAACCAGTAACCCAGGCATAGTGACTGAACGAGGATCAACAATACAGATGGAATGTTATGGTAAGACATAACTTCTTTTTCTCCTAGGTGGCTTTTACCTTATGGTCGCTGAATTATTTGTCACATTTCACACGACTTCAGAGGGATTTCCTAAAAGAGCTAGGAGATACCCTGCAAGGTGCTACAGCCCAGGACTTGTCTGATAAGGTTAATTCCCAGCTTGCAACCTTACCCTCCATATCTAACTCCTCCATGCACCTCATATCTTATGCAGCCGATGGCATGAGCAGGGCAGCAGGCACAGTAATAGCTTTAAGTAGACATTCCTGGATGCACCTTTGTGAGTTTGCCAAACCCTTCCGTTCTTCCTTTATTGACACTCCCTTTGATGGCTTGTCATTGTTCGGGCCAAAAGTGAAAGAAACTCTCACCAGGAGCCAACAAGATGGTAAGACTCTGTCTGCCATTGGAGTCCATTTTTCCGCCTCTACCACACCCTATCCTAAAGGTCAAAAGAGCAGAAAAATGTGGTTCTGTAAGTCCAAAGGAGCCTTATCTGACACTCGTGGTGATCCTTCCCCCAGGGGCAGAGGGGGGAAATAACAGAAGACGCCGTCCATGCGGCAGAGGGGGTCCGCATAACCAGGGGGATAGAGATACATTCTCTGGTAGGCCCTTCCAGCGCTCCTGAAAGGATGCCTGCCTGTTCACCTCTGGAGGCAATCGGGTGGAGAATATCGCTATACCCAGAAGCCTGGCTAAATTTGACTCAAGACAAATGGGTACAATCCATTATAACCAGAGGATACAACATTCCTTTTCATTGTCCACCTCATCCACCAAAAGTTTATCCCAGACATTCCACCCAGTCAAAGGATCAAGCAACACTAGAAATCCAAACATTGCTAGAAAAAAAGAGTCATCCAAGAAGTTCCCACAGACCCACTAGGATCCGGAATTTGCTCAAGGTTCTTTTTAGTTCCAAAAAATACAGGGGACTGGAGACCCATTTTGGATCTCAGCAGACTAAACAAGTCGGTAAAAAAGTTAAAGTTCTGGATGGTAACACTGCAATCTATATTCCTGTTTCTGGGAACAGACAATTGTATGTGCTTGTTAGATCTTCAGGATGCCTACTACCACATAAAGATGGACAGGTGCCCAAGAAGATTTCTACGCTTCCGGCTGGGAGCCAGTCATTACCAGTTCAGAGCTCTGCCCTTTGGACTCACCACAGCCCCCAGGGTGTTTAACAAATGCATGGCAGTAGTCACGGCTTATCTGAGACGTCAGGGATTCCAGGTGTTTCCATACTTAGATGACTGGCTCCTAACTGCCACCACCAAGCAGCTACTGATCAAAGCAAGAGACTACACCATTCATCTCTTCTCAAAACTAGGCATTACTATAAATGCAGAATAATCTGACTTGTTGCCATCACAGCATATTACATTCATTGGTGCAGATTTAAATACAAACGACATGTTGGCAAAGCTACCTCAAGAAAGGATGCAGACATTATGCAGTCAATTGATTGTCTTACTCAACAAGAACAGAGTACAGGCAAGATTTGTCCTCAAAATCCTAGGCTCTATGGCAGCGATGATAACACTACTTCCCATGGTACGACTTCACATGCGAATATTGCAGTGGCTACACTTCGCCCGATGGTCCATGCAGGAGTTACCCATGTCTCACGAAATCCTCATAACACACTCCTGCAAGAAGGACCTACTTTGGTGGGTTTGGTCCACTCAGGTAACAATGGGCAGACCGTTTGTACTTCCCCAGCCTATCGCTACAGTAACCACGGACGTGTCCCAGATGGGGTGGGGGCATTATCTGGAACAGACGATCCAAGGGATTTGGAAAGATCACGAGTACCATTTGCATGTCAATGTTCTAGAGATGAGGGTGGTGCTTCTGGCATTGCAAGCATTTCAGGACTCTCTTCCCACAGGGACTATTGCAATTCAAACCAACAATATGTCAGTGGTATGGTACATCAACAAACAGGGGGGAACCAGATCCTACCCCCTATGTTGAGAGGCCCAGAAAGTTTGGCAATGGGCGATATCTTCTCAATGCTTTCTGACAGCAACCCATATCCCAGGGAAATCCAACATTATAGCAGGCAAGCTAAGCAGAGCGATTCTCATGCCTCATGAGTGATCCCTTGATCAGGAAGTAGCAAATAAAATTTTTAGCAAATGGGCCCAGCCTTGCTGCGACTTTTTGCCACTCCCTTCATTACCAAATGCAGCGACTACTTTGCCCTTATTTCCCCTTCAGGAGAGTCACCGAGGGATGCACTGGTTCACAATTGGCTCCTGGGTCTTCTTTATGCCTTTCCCCTGTTTCCCTTGGTTCCAAAGGTTATCCAGAAAGCAAAGTTGTTGAGTCACAGGTTAATTTTCAATTTGTGCTGCTGCTACATGGGTTAACCCTCATACCTTTATTACTCATTACAAATTAGATGTGGCCTCCCGGAACAGGGCATACTTTGGTTCCACTGTCCTGAAGAGTTTATTCCCTTGAGCCACCCAAGAAGAAGGTGCTGGGGACTCTGTCTCAGCCAGCAAGAATGAAGGCGAGATGGGACAACATAACGTAAAGAAGTTATATACTCATCATAACGTTCCATGTTTGTTGTCCAGTATCTCGCCTTCAGTCTTGAGTCCCTCCCAGCCATCTTCCTCCTGGAGGATCTAGAGGAAGTTTGTCAGAAATTGGCAGATAAAGTCTGATTCCCTTCTTGCCCCTTCTTGTTAATTTTTATGACAATATGTTTTCAGATATTATCCTTTTGGATATTGAATATATCATAGGAACCTTTCTCCCACAAACGAGATCTGGGGAACAGCCACTAAGAACCATGGGATAGGACTCATCCTCGAGCCAGTAGAAGCTCTCAAGCTTTAGTATAGACAGAGTCGGAGCAGAGTTTCGGCTCCGAACCCAACCAGCAAGACTGAAGGCGAGATACTGGACAACAAACATGGAACATTATGGTGAGTACATAAAGTTTTTAGTTCCCTCTTTTTACATCTCTCTAAAGCTTTTGATACTGTGTCACATGTCAAACTCCTCTCAAAAATGTCTGCTTTAGGCTTTGCCAGAACAACAGTCATTTGGTTTTCTAGCTACCTATCTAACTGGCAACAGTCAGTTAAATGGCTGTCTACTTACTCATCTTTTCTCCCAGCTAATACAGGTGTCCTTCAAGGGTCCGTGCTTGGCGCCCTCCTTTTCAACATATTTATAAATGATCTGCATACATAAGTTTTTTAACTTCGAACATTCCGTGTTCGAAGTTATTAAACTTTGACTATGTGATATAGACCCCTATCTTACATGCATTTCTTAAGGGTTCTTCAGTGCCATCCTCCTCCCAGGGTTCCTGTTGAGCTTTTGTACTCTTCCTTACATTGTTAATACTGCAACAGTGATATGGAAGGACATAGTACAGTTGTGTAAGATCTTACCATAACAGTATATGTCTTTCTCTTCACTGTTACAGTATTTGTTCTCTTCTGCCCCCTCTGCTTTAGCTTGCTGTTTCTTGCCCTCCTTGCTGAGTGGTTCTTCTTTGTTTTCTCCTTCTGGGTGCACATGTTCCTCCTGGTCCCTAGGGACATTCAGTTCCTCCTGGGGCTTTTCATTTCTGAAGTTTGTGCATACATACGTCACCTTTATGCCCTTTGCCTTGCGCAGGGTGCATATGCATGATGTACAATGCCTGTAGATACTAAAAGCTGTGATACACTGGCCGGAGAGTGGGTTATCCTTGACAGGAGATCCCTTGCATTAGGAATACAGCAACTGTGAAGAGAGGGACATCTACTGTTAAGATAAGATTCTGCACAACTGTACTCTTTTGCTGTATTGCACAGTTTTAAGTTCTTTGGACAATGGTGTAGATTGATAGGAAGGCAAACTCAGTCTGGGATAGTTCTAGCTAGATAGGAGGATTATGGGCAAGGGGAGGAGCTTGAGTTATGGAGCCAAGTCTTTAGAAGTGGGTGAAGTCGGATCAGAGACCTATCGGTTGTGGAAGGATGAAAACAAACAACAGAGACACATAGTCATAGTGAATGTATAACTTTTATTTTTTCCATGTTTTCTGAGAAATCCTGTACAAGGTGGGGTATTTTGCCAACTTATTCAAAGGTAGCCACAAAGGTCTGTCATGGTATTTTTGAATAAAAATTGATGCTGTACTTAGGGCTGCCACCTTTAGTTGTGGCTAAAAATGGACCAAGGCCACACCCCTCATATCACTTGTAACCACTCCCATTTCTGCACCCTCTCCTCTCCATGTTTTGCTTATTTTGTGATGTTGTCATAACATCAGCTGATGGGAAACGCCCTCTTTTTCCATTTCTGATACCTGCTTTCTGCAGATTTACTATGCTTTTCTGTAAAAAAGCATAGTAAATCCACTGATTTAACAAACTACAATAGTCTTGTTTTTACTGTTAAAGGTAACTGTTCACTGTTGCAGTATTCGCCTCTGTACTATGTTCAACAGACATACTGCCTTACTGGCACATTGCTAGATTCCCAAAGCTTACACAATCAGGGAGGAAGAAGGAATAGGATTCAGGAGCCCCCTGGGGTACAATCCTTGCAAAGCCTGCTTTGGATCTACAAAAAAAGCATCCAGTCTTTAGTGCTTTTTGAGGGTATGGACAGAGGACCTCTAGAATACTTTGAGTCCATTCCTTTCCACTATGCCACTAAAGAGGAAAGGCCCTGGTAGAATGTGCCTTTACCTTACCTTGATTCGCTTTGCCATGGTGGGTGTAACATAAAACAATACCAGAGGACAACCACCTTGTAGTGGTTTGTTTAGACACAGGTTGGGCCTTCTTTGCACCTGTGTAGGAAATAGAAAACCTTTCTGGCCTCCTAAAGGGCTTTGTTCTGTCAGGGTAGTACCTGAGCTGCCTGTGCATGTCTAAGGTATGAAGTATCCTCTTTCCCTTATTCTTAGGTTCTGAAAAGAACAGGAGGAGATTAATAAACTGAAAGTAAAGTCTGAAACCGCTTTCAGCATGAAAGAAGGATTAATGAGGAGCACAATCCTATCTGTGTGGAAAATCAGGTAAGGTTGTCCCACCATGAGAGCTTGCAACTCATAAATTCACCTTGCAGATGTCAGAGCAATATGCAAACCAGTTCTCCTTGTTAAGAGCTTGAGATCATTGTGAACTGCCAGTTCCGAAAGTGATAATGTCATTTTTCAGGAACATAATTGCGGTCCAACAAAGGAGGAATTTGCTTGCAAGGGGGTCTCGTATGCAATACTCCTTTCATGAACTGTTTTACCATAAGAGGAGAAGAAGAAGAAAGAGAGGCTCCATTGGCAGACAAGAAGAGATGGCTGCTACATGCATCTTAATGAATGCATTTGATAAGCCATCTGAAATAGCTCACACAAATATTTCGAGACCAGAGGGAAATTATCCTCAATGGACTCTCTATTTCCATTTGGGTACCACTTAGAAAACCTCATCTATTTGTAAACGCAATATTTTCTAGTAGTAGGTTTTGTGGCCTCCTTTAACACCTGCTGTAGATCCTCAATGAAACAAGTGCCTAAATGGAGTCAAGATTAAGTCATCCAGGCTGTCAACTGAAGTTTCATCAAATTGGGGTACACCAGTTGTCCCAGAGACTGTGTGAGAAAGTTTGTGGTAATTGCCTTTGGCCAAGGGAGAACCAAGATTGCCTGGGACAACAGGGGATAGCCACAATGTTCTGTGACATTTCTCTTTGAACTTTCAGAAGTACCTTGTGAATCTGTGCAAAGGTTGGAAATGCATTACAGGAACATTGTCGTCCAAGGGGACAAGAATGCATCTGTCCTTCAAACATGGCTGCAGTCATGTCTGGAACAGAATTTCTCCAGCTGTCTGTTTTGAAAGGAGGTGAACAGATCTATTTACGATGTTCCCCATATATGGACTGGATCCTGCAACACCCCACTGCTTTGAGCTTTCATCTGTGCAGGTCTGCCCTGGATCTGCTTAATCTGTTTGCCACAATGTTCTGTTCTGACAGGATGTGTGTGATACCTGAAGAGTCAGAGAATACTGAGCCCAAGTTATCATTGCCAACCAGCATAGAGGGTATGGCCTTGTACCCCCTTGTTTGTTGACATACCACATCACTGTGATATCAGTAACCACAAAAACAGCACCCATAGTCCAAAAGTAGTGAAGGACTTTCAAGGCATGAATCACTGCCAACATCTCTGAGATATTAATGTGCTTCCATGCATCCATGTGTGCCCAAGTGACTTGCACTTTTATCCCCATTGACTCCAGGTGAAGTCAAATGAATATGGAGAGTTTGTACTGGAACAGGACGGGAGAAAGGGTCAATTGTTTTTTCCCATTGTAATTCTCATGTGATGAAGGACAGCACTGGCAACAATGATTCCAGGAAATGAAGTGCTGGGTTCAGCAGTTTCAGACATACCATTGAATCTTTCTTATGTGAAGACAGGTCAGTAGTATCATGAGAATTATGGATTACATCATTCGAAGAATTTTTAGGAATTATGTCACCAAGGCAACATTCCTCTTGGAGAATTCCAGAAACATTCTGGTATGACAGGACCTTGTCTTTGGGTAGAAAGGTCATTTTCTTGTTGGAGTCAATTAAGCACACTAGAAAAATAAGTCTTTGTATGGGTGTCAAACACAACTTTTGGAGGCTCAACTTGAACCCTAGATGGGAGAGTAAGATCACAACCTTCTCTAGTGATTCCAGACACCTGAACACAGATTCTGCACGGATTGGCAAGTCGTCCAAGTATGGAAAGATGTAAATGCCCAAAGTCTGACAGTGGGCCATTACTGGAGCAAGACATTTGGTAAACACTCATGATGCAGTAGTCAGTTCAAAGGGCAGTACAGAAAACTGATAATACAAACCAGACAACAAATCTCAGAGATCTTCTGAAATGATGAGCAATGGGGATATTATGATAGGCATCTTTCAAGTCCAGGGTTGCAGTTGCCCAGCAACAGAAGAAGCACTGTTTGCAGGGAGAGTATATTTAACTTGGAGACTTTGGCAAACATTTTCAGGAAAGAAAGGTCCAACATCAGTCTCCATGAATGAAACAATGAAAATTCTGGAGTAGAAACCTTTGATTTTTTTTCCAAAGAAGAGACTGGTTCTATGACTTATAAGTCCAGCATTTGCTGGAGAATGGAGGGAATAACATAATCTGGTCTGGCAGATGAGGAGGGAAACCCCTGAATAGAAGCAGATGTTCTTTTCCCCTGCCAACAAAGTTTAGCACCCATTTGTTGGAAACCACTGAAGGCTAGGCTGCCTTGTTGAGTGCTAGCTTGAGAGATGAGGTGACCTGACAGTGAACTTTATAAAGACTGGCACTGCATGTCGGCATAGTCATAAGTTGGTAGGGGGTATACTGTAGGAACCCTTGTTTAGCTTGGAAGAGGAGTTGTCCTGCTTTTCCTTTTATTGCCTTAGTTCTTGTTTGGCTGGGAAATCTGTTTGTTAGGCTACTGAAAGTTATTGCTTAAAGGAGGAGAACTTGGGAATCTGAAGCATTTTTGATCAAATATCAATTGAACTCCTGTCATCCCAATGTATTTAAGGATCTGATTAGCTACTGTATACCAAACACACTGATTAGCTACTGTATACCAAACACACAGTCACACTGAAGAGGATTGTTCAAAAGTTCATTTTTAACTCCTCCTCCATGGCATTTTTTAAAGCAGGTTTTGACATCTGAGAAACATTGGAAACAGTATCTTAAATATACATTTTTTGCTCTCAGGCAACAGTGCAACAAATCTGTCTAAACTGTCCATGTATCTCAACACAAACTTCCACATAAAATATTGGTAAACACTTTAAAAGCTACTATACTGGACTGTGCCGGCTTCTTTGTCTGAGATTCTAGCCACTTGCCTAACTTGTATTGAGGAACTTGGTTAAAAGAAAACATGGTTGTCTTAACAAAAGTTGATGGGGACACAGAAGTGGTGTCTTCTGCAGACAAGGGTGTTTGGAGTCCAGGCAAGGCTGAGTATATCCCAAATTTCATAAACACTTTTTTAGGCAAAGCCTCATTAACCACATCATCTAATGCTGGGATTAGTGGACAAACAGTTTCAATGTCTGTGCCTCATTCTCTGGGAGATCATATACCCTGTTAATCTTGGGGGCAGCTGAAGATTGCTTCCAGTTGATTACATCTGTAAATGTAGTCAACATTTGAGGAAAAAAATCTCTGTTTGGTACCTGTTCCTGTTTGTCATCAGGAGAAAGCAATTGATCTGACTTGGATGGGTGAGAGTTCTCAGACAAAGGATTTCCTTAAAAAAGAGGATACTTAGCAGACTGAACAGAGACAAAAGCACTGGCATTACTCATAACCTGGGTATGCATCTCTTAATCAACTGCCTTAACAGTGGATCTAGCCATAGCCACCATCTCAAGTAGGAAATCAGTCAGAGACTGCCATTCCACTATCTGATGGGTCTTCTGTCTCTCTTTAGCAAACACTACACTAGTAGGATAATCCCTGGGAGAAGTATCAATACTTGATTAATCAAATACTAGTTTGTTTCTCCCATACCTGAAGCAGGCAATGGTACAGCCTGAAGGATGTGTCTAACTCTTGTGTCACGTATAGTTGTAATACTGCAACCACACAAGGTGACCTGAAGGTCCAATAGCCTGCCCAAAGCTAAGGCTACTGCAGAGCCACTAGCTGTAGGCTGTGGCATATTTTTTATTTATTATTTTATTTTTTAGGTGCAGAAGGGGAAGATTGGGGGGCCATACCTGAATCTATCAAGATGGGACAAAAACTAGCCAGATCAATACAAAGTACTGTTTGTTTGGTTAGCCTAGTAACAAGTGGACAAATCCTACAAAGTTCCCTCTAAGCAGCAAACAGAAGTCAGTTTCTGTAGGAAGACTACACTATAAACTGTACTGAGGAAAAAAAGACAGCAAGTTCAGTAACCCAGCACAAGACATGATAAGCACATCACATAGGTCCCCAACATAAAGGCTATTTTTAGCCTAACATAACAAGAAACCACCTAAAATAGCCTTAGGCCAGGAATTAAGTATAACAGTAAGTAAAATTCCTATCAGAAATGTCATATAAATAAAGTGAGTCCACAGTTATGATTTAAACAAGAAATTATTTTAGAAAGTTGTAAACCTACTGAAATAAATCACATAATCCAAACTTTAGACTAGTAATTAAATGCAAACTTAAAATTCATGTCAGAAATGTTTCCCAAACAAAATGGTGCTGAAATGCTGTGAATGTGCCCAGGTACCTCAATAATCATAGCCCCAACTGGAAAAAAGCCAAGTTTTCCTGTCAAAACCTTCAAAAGAAGCTTTTAATCAATAGAAATAATACCCTCAAATCATTTTCAGTTCTGGCAGCATAAGGCAGAAAGAAGAATTGTACTGAAATGGCATTAGTGCAGAAACTTGGTTGAACAATCAGAAATAGTCATAAAACACTTTGAAAGAGTTAAAAACCTCACATAAACTTAAGAGTTTACAGTAAACAGTATAAGTCTTTTACTGTAAAAGAAACCACACTAGAAGTATATACAAATAATACACAAGAAAAAAAAGTAAATTAGCTGAATGCACAATTCTAGCACTGATAGAAAAGGCAGAGGGAGAGAGAGAATCCAAAAGGAGTTTCATATCTGATCTCTACAGCTGATATCACACAGGCATAGAGAAGCAATAACCGAAGAGATCTTTGTCAGACCATAGCACAAAAAAATGAAAGGTTGTCTTGGTCCTGCCAGGTGATTGGTCCTTCTTACTCATAGACTGCCAAATGGAGGGTAGCAGGGCACTGCTACATTTATGCCAGTAAGGCAGTGTGTTTGTTAAACATAAATATTTCACTTTGTACAGCCATAGTGGCTGCTTGACATAGGGCTAATTTTAGGTTGTCAACTAAAGCAGCCTAGGGAATTGAAGCAAAATCATTAAAGAGAAATAAAGCATATGAATATTGCATAAAAACTGTAATTCTAACCTGTCTCTGACCCAGTAAAAGGGTATCATATATATATATATATATATATATATATATTTTTACACACACACACGCACATATATTTGCAACCCTTCCCGTGTGTGTGTGTGTATATATATATATATATATATATATATATATAAAATGTGTGTGTGTATGAATGTATCTGTCTGTATCTATATGTGTGTGTGTGTATGTGTTTATATATTTATGTAAAGAGAGAGAGATGGATATAGCTGTATATATCTATCTTTACATATGTACACACACACACACACACACACACACACACATCTATGCATTTGAAAATTTTCCACCTTATACACACACCTGCAGTTTTAAAATTCCACAGAAAACACTTGCTTATTTCAAATTACTGACCTCAGGCTTGTGTGATGCATGACAGATGCAATAAAAGCCATCTTTTTAATACATTTTTACTATAAATATGCATGTTGGTCAAGTTCATAGAAAAAGGTGCTTATAGAATGAGGTATAGCAGTTGGCTCTTGAAAAAATGTTTATTATAGTAGTACTAGATAGTACAGTACACACAACGTTAGATGGGCTTTTTAAAAAGTGCCAGAATGAATACCCGCATTACATGGCAAACTCTTCAGGCAGCTGTATAATAAACAGTTTCTCCCTGCAGCATGACAAATGTGAGTCAGTCTGTGTGACTGTCCCACCTCACCATCTCTGAAGAGTGGCAGAAATGAATGCACAGTCTGTGACTGTTCCTTCATGCTCTCCTTCTCTAAAGAGCAGCTTAAATGCATGGGTGGTCTGTGTCTAACCCCCCCAACACACACATCTTCTCACAAGACCTGTATACATTTTCACACGTCACACCCTTCTCATCCATCTGAATTTCTAGGTTGTGGCTCAGAAGAATGTGGCCTTGATGAACACAGTGAGCCATCTGACAGTGAGGGTTGTACCAGGTTATCTCCCATTGGACCCATGAGTCTGCCCTTGTCTCAGCCCCTTGTTATTTCTTCTCCAATCCGACCAGTCTTTTCAGAGCCCTTGGATCTGAATTCTTTGAGGATGTCTGTGTCATATCCCAAAACAGGCCATTCTTCCACTCTGGCCATGCTTCTGAGTCGCTCGGCTCTTATCTCTTCTGAGCAGGATGATTCTCAGAGCTAGTGTCGGCACCACCTCCTTGGGTTTTGGAGACGACTCCAAAGCTGTCCTAGCCTCTTGGTGCCTCAGTGTTAGATAGCTTGGCTCTGACACCTTCCTTGAGGCAGGGATCCATGGGGATTCAGTGTTCTGTGAGGGTAGCATCAGCACCAGTGTGATTGGCTTTTTCTCTTGGACCTCCTGCCATTGAGATAGAGAGAGGACATCCTTTCCCTCTTCAGATCCTATTCTTCTTCTCCCGTTGAATTTTAAGCAATGAGCCTCTTATGCCTGTTCCAGAAGGAGAGCACCCCTGTACTAGCTTTCAGAAAGTCCTCATCCAGGACTTCCCACCTACTTCCAGTACTTCACCAGACCATCCCACTGATGAGGTCCCTAGGAAGAGGATGTGAAAAAGGTGGCATTTAGATTCCCCTCAGGAATCTATCACTGAAGACATGGACTTTGATGAAGAGAAGGGGTCCCCCAGATCTCTACCTGATGGTGTTCACTTCTTAAACAGAGAGGTGGATGGTCTTCCGATGCCCCTTCCCAGAGGAGTCAATGTTTCTGGAGGCTTTCAGTGCTGGCCTGTTGGTCCCTCTGGCTGATGAGTTAATTGACTTTACCTCAAGCTGAGCATGGCAGGAGCCAGATACAATGAAACCCATACCTAAGAGGCCAGATAATTTTTAGCTCCACCTAAAGATAGAAGTCACTGGAACAAGGGAGTTCCAATTGATGCCATGATGGCGATGGCAGCCACTAAGAGGGAGGCTGTGGAACAGAGCTCATCTGTTCATCCCCCTAATAGGGAGTCCAGGGCCTTGGACAGATTTGGCAAGCACATTTATGTCTCAGCCACCTTTACTCTTCTGTCACTGAATTATTTGGCACACTTCACCAGATTACAAAGGGATTTGACCAAGGAACTTTCCAAATCTCTTTCAGGGTCCATGTCTGTGGATGAGCAGAAAAAATGTATCTTCACAACTGGCCACCCTTCAGTCTATTTCGAATACATCAATGAAGCTGATCTCTCTTGCAGCCAAGGGTACCTCTTGGGCTGCAGGTTCAGGTATTGCACTCAGAAGGCATGCCTGGATGAGCATGTGTGATTTTGCAGAGCCCTTCAAGTATTTGTTCATCAGTGCTCCTTTTGATGAATCTTCTTTGTCCAGCCCCAAAGCTAAGGAAACATTCTCCAGAAGTGAGAAAGACGGAAAGACCTTGTCTGCTGTTGGGATCCATTTTTCTTCCCCTCAGAAACCCTTCCCCAGGAATCAATGAGATGGTAAAAAGATGTGGTTTTGCAAATCCAACGGGCCTTTTCAGGAATCTTGATGAGATGGTTCTTGCCGAGGCAGAGGGGGGGGGACTCTAATAGAAGACATCATCTTCATGGCATGGGTGGCCTGCAGAACCAGGGCTCCAGCGATACCTTCTCTGAAAAGCCCTTCCAAATGCTTCTGAAGCCTTGTCCAATTGCTGTGATCTAGAAGTGATCGGGGGGGGGGGGTAGGCTCTTATCTCTGCACCTAGAATTCTAAGCATCCATCACAAAAGGCACTTGGGTGCAGAAAATTATATCCAGAGGTTATTTCATTCCATTTTCCCAAATTCCTCCAACAAAAATAAAACAATTCCCTGATGTTCCACCCAATCAGAGGGAAGCAGCAGACTTGGCAATAATAAAGCTGCTAGAAAAGAAAGTCATCCAAAAAAATCCCCCCAGACCAGCGAGGAGCTGGAACTTTCTCATGGTTCTTTTTTGCGCCAAAGAAGACAGGGAACTTGAGCCCAGTTCTAAATCTCAGCTAACTAAAGCAGTATGTAAAATACTCAAAGTTCCAGATGATCACAGTTTAGTCCATCTTACCTCTACTGGAAAAGGGCAATTGGATGTGCTTGAAAGTACCCATCCAGAAGAGCTATCATATCAAAATAAACAAGTACTTCAGAATATACCTGTGCTTCTGGCTGGGAGCGGTTCATTGCCACTATGGAGCATTGCCCTTTGGCTTCACCACAGCCCCCAGAATGTTCACCAAATGCATGACAGTGGTCTTAACTGAGACTGCTGGGATTCCGTGTGTCTCCATACCTAGACAACTGGCTCCTGACTGCCCCATACAGGCATGTATTGATTCAAGCAAGGGATTACTTGCTCCAGTTATGTCATCATCTGGGCATCACAGCCAATTACAGCAAATCACAGCTTATGCCTTCTTCGACTCTGGAGTTTATAGGTGATCATCTAGGCATGATCAACCAAATAGCTTCACTTCCTCTAACAAGAGATCATACTCTCAGGTTGCAGGTCATGAAAGTGATCACCCATTCTTATCCTACAGCAAGGCTAGTCCTCCAAGTATTAGGATCGATGGCAGCAGCGGTCACTCTAGTCCCATTAGCCAGATTTCATATGTGGATTTTGCAGTATACATTCTCAGTACAATGGTTTATTTTTCAGCATCCTTTAAGCACTCCAGTCAAGATTTCCAGACTTTGCAAGGAATATCTTCTTTGGTGGATTCATTCAGAAAAAGTTTTATCAAAGTTGCCCCTTTGTTCTCCAGCCAGTAGACACAGTCACCACGGACTCCTCCCAAATTGGTTGTGGGGCATTTCTTGAGAAGGACAGTCCAAGGTGCATGGTCCTCAGATGCAGCCAGTTTATACACCCATGTCCTAGAAAAGAGGGAGCAGTCCTGCTAGCATTGCTAGCTTTTCAAGATGTTCTTCCTTCAGGGATGATTGTGATGCAAACAGACAACAGGTCAGTAGTCTGGTATATCAAGAAATGGTAAAGAACCAAATCTTACCCATTGTGTCAAGAGCCAATGAGAGTGTGGCAATGGGTGATCTTTTCCCGTTGCTTTTTTGTGGCAATGCACATACTACTAAAAACCAGCATGCTTACAAACATACTAAGCAGATCCATTTTGATGCCTCACTATTGGTCTCTCAATCAGAGTGGGAAAAAGACATTTCATTGATGGGGCAAGCTATGCTGTGATCTTTTTGCTTCTCCCCTCAACAAGTGCAGCAGGTTCTTCACCCTGGTCCCTCCACATGGGGAGTCACCGAGAGATGCTCTAGTCCATGATTGGCCAACAGTTCTTCTTTATACGTACCCCCCCACCCTTTCCTCCTCATCCCCAAATTTCTACAGAAAGCATCTCGTTGAAGAGCATGGTCATTCTCATTGCACCATTTTGGCCTTTTCAGATTTGGCTCCCCTTTCTCTGGCCTCATCTTTTCTATCCACCCTGGATACTGGAGCCATGTCCAGGCTGTCTTTCATCTGACAGGGATGAAATACCCAGACATCAACAGCTTCAACTTGACTGTATGGTTTCTCCAGTTCCAGTGATGGCTAGACAGTCCAGGCTTTCCTCCCCAGTTTGACAGATTCTTTTATCCTCTCAGAAGCTTTTCACCAGGAAAACGTATAAATGTAAATGGAAAAGATTTTCAGTTTGGGCCCTTCAGAAACACCTGGACCCTTTCTCTGCCTCAATCTAATGGGGTAAATTATTCTAGTATTGAAGTTCATTTAGCAGCCATTTCCGATTTTCACTCAGGTGACAATCATTCCTCCTTGGCTTCTTTGAAGTTGTGTAAGGCCTTCCTTAAGAGTACCTTTTGCTCTGGCCCCCAGTTAATGATCCTACCCCCCCCTTGGGATTTTACCATTCCGTTACAAGCTCTTACTCAGCCTCCATTTGAGCCTTCAGCTAAGACTGACTTTAAATTCTTGTCCTGGAAAACAATTTTTCTAGTCACTGTCACTTATGCTAGATGAGTATCTGAACTCCAAGCCCTCTCTGCAAGATCTCCATAATTGGCCTTTCATAAGGATAAGGTTTCATTACATATAAACCCATCTTTTTTTTTTTTTTTTACCTAAGGCAGCTTCCGAATCAAACCATAAATCAGGTCATCAATTTTCCTGTTCTTTCCAAAGTTCTCAAAGGAGAATTCATGCTACATCTTTGGGATGTACACTGGCAGCTTAGATTTTATTTGCACAGAACCCAAGATTTCAGAAAAACTGACCAATTATTTGTATCATTCTCCAAGAACAAATTGGGTAAACCAGTGTCTAAAGTGACCTTGATTAAATGATTGACAGATTGTATATCTTTTGTTTATAAAGGAGGAGGTTTATCTTTATCTAAGTCTCAAAGCATATTCCACAAAGTCCATAGACTCTTCATCTGCATTTTGGTCAAGAGCATTCATAGATTATATTTGTGCAGCTGTCATTTGGTCCAGTGCTAATGCTTGTATGGCTCATTAGAAGTTAGACACACTGCCCAGAAATAATGCAGCATTTGGTTCCAGTGTACTCTAGAATATCCTTCCATGAGGACCACCTAAGGTTCATCTAGCTGTGGGCTCTGTCCCATCAGGTGACGAATGAATGTAAATGACAACATCAGATACAAAAGTTATGTACTCACCATAACAATGCATCTGTGTTGTCCATTTTCATTCTTCCTCAACTCCTCACCCTCCAACCCCCTTCTGTCTCTTCCTAGTGAGCCTAAGGGTTGTCCCTTTGGAAAGCCACCTGCTCCCCATTTGTGCTCCAGCCTTTTTGTATGCCTTTATCTTGTTTTTTCATAACAATATGACGTCATGCATATGCTAGTGCTGGGGCAGCAAATTCTATCTGAGGTATGCCAGGTTAGTGGGGCATTATGGGTAAAGGGAGGTGCATGAGAGCTGGGTCCATGAGTCTAGTAAAAGCAGCTGAGTCAGATCCGAGACCCATCAATTGAGGAAAAATGAAAATGGACAATACAGATGCATCATTACGGTAAGTATATAACTTGTCCCCCCCCCCCCATTCATTTTAGCTTCTGGAAAGAAGTCAAGGAGATGGATAACTTGGCTCAAAGTAAACCTGGGTACCACTTTAGGTGCAAATGAAGGATTAGTTCTCAAAGAAAACTTGTCTCTGTTGAAAACAATGTAGGGATTGACTCACCATAAGAGATTACATCTCAGACAGTCTTCTTGCAGAAGTCTGGGCAGTCATCAAAACTGTTTTCATGTTAAGAACCTCAAATCAGCTTGAAGAGCTGGTTCAAATAGAGCAAGAATTAATCTTTCCAAAACAAAGTTAAGATCCCAGGGAGGAATCACTTGTTTTTTAGTAGGCTAGGCATGCAACTTCCCTTTCAAAAACATTTTATCATGGGTGTGCATTGAAAGTGGAGGATCCATGGCAGACATACTGAAATCTCCAACATGATACAGCGAAAAATGAGTAAGAAAGGCCAGAGGAATAAAACTCCCAGAAATATTGCAGAAGCAGAGAAATACTAGCCTTAAAAAGATCTTAGGTCTTGTCTTTTTTAACACCTTTATTGAATTGTCACTTGTGATATAGGCAGATTTATATTTATACAAAAGTAAGCAAACTGCATTAACAAATTAACATTAGCAAACATTATACTTCACATATACTGCTATATATCGTATAACCTAAGCAACATTACATAAATTATTCAATTCCTGCCCCTCTTTGTTTAACAAGAAACATCTTTATTAAACCATCACTTACAACATAAGCAATCATACATTTTTATAAATGAAAACACTATACCAACACAATCCCAGTTGCAAGCATTTTACATCACAAACCATATTGACACACTCCCAGTTGCAAATATTATACATCACTTATTATTTATCCTTCATTTTCACCCAAACATTACATAGCCCATTTAAGTCCTGCCTTCTTTTAAACCTCATTCCTCCCGTGTATGTATTGTTGCCACAATTCCCATTCTTTCCTATTTAGTTTGCTCCTACCCTTTTTTAAAGGTCTCAATTCCAGTTGTTTTATCTCTGTTATTGTATTCATTGCTTCTAATATAGTTGGTTTAGATTTTGATTTCCGCCTTCTGGTAATTGCTTTTTTTGGCAGCCACCATAATTAGACCCAGCAAGGCCGTACCATGTCTAGGCAATTCCAATTCTGTATCATAGCTCAGAAAGATCATCTCCCTCGTCACACCAATCCGCCAACCCAGCATCTCCAACAGTGCATCCCGCAGGGAATCCTTAAAGTCCGCCAACCCGCCGCATTCCCAGAAAATATGTTCCCAAGTACCTCTTTCTTCACCATCACACCTTCAACATTTGCTGTCTACCTTCGGAAAAATTTTCTCTGCAGTCTACTTAGGGTATAAAAATATTTATGAAAATATTTCCAAGCAAAAATCCTAAATCTTCTAGATTTCGTTTTACATTTAGGAGACATGCATATATCCTGCCATTGTTTCTTTGTGAATTGCTTATCCAGTCTCTTTTCCCAATCCTTTCTAACCTCCTCTGATTGATTCTTATAGTTATCATGCAATATTTTATATGTTCTGCTAATTATTAATTTTTTAAGGGCAGCTTGTGTTCTAGATTCTACTAAAATATTTACCAGTGCTTGTCTTTCATTGTGCACCCTCTATTTCTTTCTCTTTGCCTATACTCTGATATCAGTACTTGATAGGGAAGGCAGTCTGTAACCTGCAGTCCAAATAAATTCCTGGCCTCTTCCCATTCTATTACCTTTCCCTCTTTAGTTATTTGCTCCCAATACCTTGGTTCCTTTGCTAGTTTTCCTGTAATAAATACCATCCCCCTCCTGCCTGTTGTCTATATCCGTAATTGCAGTCATCCCTATCGGCAGAATCTTCTTTCTCCGGTCCCATGTTGGTTTAGTTCTTAGGATACTTTCTGCTACTTTATGGATATAATATTCTGTATGATTATTGTTATTCTGTTTAAAGGCCTGCATCCAATGTCCCAGTCTCTCCTTGTTTGTTTAGCTTCCTGCCTGTTTCAACATCATAACTTTCTACTTTGAATTATAGTTTTCTGCTTCTGCTATGTGTAGGAGCCTTAACTGTGTACTTGTGAAATACCCCTTCAAATTGGGTAATCCCAATCCGCCCTGTTCTACTGAAGAATCAGCTGATCCCATTGACTCTTGCTGTCTTCCTCTCCCGTGTAAAGTCCTTCAGCTCTTTATTTATTGCTATCCACAACTTCTCCTCTGGTTGATAAAATACACCTGACCTGCGTATAAGACTAAAGGGACTAAAAAATTTTGACTGCCTGTCTTGCTATCCATATCACCCATTTTCTCAGTTGTGTATTATCTTTTGTTTACTCTCTTCCACATATCCTTATCTGCCACACCATAATCATTTTTAATCCATACTGCTAAATACTTAATTTTATCTTGTCCCCATAAGTACGCATATTGGTGAACCAATTAATGTGTGAGGACATAATTTACTGCTATTGCCTTTGTTTTAGCTTAATTAATTTTGTATCCTGAAAAGATTTGAAACTGTCTCACAATGTTCCACAACACTGTAATGTCTCTTTCTGGTTTTGTCAGGTATAAAATAATATCTGCAAACAGAGCCAGCTTTTCTTGACTGCCATACCAATTATATCCTTGAATTTCTGAGTCTCTTATTTTCTTTGCCAGTGGTTCTAAATGTAATGCAGATAACAAAGGGGAAAGAGGACACCCCTGCCTGGTTCCTCTGCTCAAGCAGAAATTATTAGAGAGGACCCCACCCACTTTAATTTTCGCCTCCAATCCATCCCTCATATATCCTCCTAATCAACCTTATATTTTTTTTTCCAGAGATGCAAATGTTTCCATAGCCCTGTTCATAAAGTCCCAGCTTACTCTGTCAAATGCTTTCTCTGCATCAAGCCCCACCAGTAACAATAACATTTTCTTACACACTGCTTCGCTCTGAATCATCAGTGCTCTATTAATGTTGTCAAATGTTTGCCTGTCCTCCACAAAGCCACATTGATCCATATCTATCAATGTTGGCATTACTTTTGTCATTATTTTAGCCTTTATAGACATGAACACTTTATAATCATGGTTTAGTATTGAAATGGGCCTGTATGAAGCTGGGTCTGATGGATCTTTACCCTCTTTAGTTATTACATATGCCACTGCTTTCTTCCAATCTTGGTTCTTGTCTTGGCACCAAGTAGAAAAATAATTTCCTTTACTAGTATATGATTTCCTACTTGCAGGTTTCTTTGCCTCTTTTAATACATGCTAGAAGACACCCCAGTAAACTCCTATGGGAAGGAGTTGAGCAAGACTTTGGGGTGTTTTCCTGAAACCCCAGTTTGAGAAGAGGCTCTCTCTCAGGACAAGTGTGAGATCCCCAACACTTTGAAAAATACTCTTCCTTGTTTAGATGACTTGCTTAACTTTGAAAATGTGAATACCTTGCAGTATGCAAACAAGCAAGCTCTCTCATAATAGTTCTGTAGCAGCAGCTGCTCTGGAATAGGCATCACCTGAATCACAAGCACACTTCAGGGTGTTTAGTTACTTGAGACACAGAAGCAGTAGGATTCCACAGAGAGTCTGAGGGAAAAGTAGCTGTAATGTTTCTCATATTCTCAAGAATAAACTTTAAGATATAAGCTTGACAATTAAGAATTCTAAAATTGTGTGACAGAATAATGCACTTCTTTCTCTGAAATGTTTAAAAGGATTTACCACCCTTGTCAGAAGAGGAGAAATTAATATTTATGATATGTTTAGCAGCAGCAGAATTCACCAAGAAAGGCACTGGTGGATCAGGTATGAGGTTAGAAAAAATATGTATAGGATAGACAAAGTAGTATCAGATAGTGTAAAGTTTCTCAGTTTTCATCTGCTTCAACCTTTTAGTTATCAGATATTACCTCGACTCTTTTCGGAAGCTTTGGATCCAGGATTCTGAATCCTCCTATACCCATAATTTCCTACATTCCCTATAATACCTCAGATTGAGTTTGCCTGCTTGTAAACCTAAGATTAATTTACTAATCAATGTACACAGCTCTATAGAGCATGGTGGACCAAAAGGTCAGCAGTCCACAATGATCAGGCTTGTCTGGATGTTTGATAGGAGCAAAAAAAGGACAATTTAGGCTGGGGGCGGACAGAAAGATGTGGAACGAGATGAAAATCAAGACAACATGGATCTAGCATTATGCTAAGTACACAACTTTTGTATCAGATGTCTGTTTTTGTCCAATTCAAGCTTTGGAGCAGATTCTCAAGCTATGGAGACACTGGGTTTTATGGTAGGAAGGATATTTCTGAGAATGATGGAACCAAAGGATAGACAGGATCTGGATTGTATATCCAGGTTGTATTGAGAGACAGAAGTATGGACAGTAGACCAAATAGTGGCACTACAAATCTCATCAGTAGGAACCTTGCCCATAAAGACAGGAAAAGTAGTTATCCCCCTAGTGTAAAGACAGTCTCAACTTCTCATACGCATATATTATACACACAGAAAGCCACCTGGATAGCGTTCCTTTTGATGCTCCTTGAGTAAATTTTGCTTTAGAGAGATCAATGAAAAGTTGAATAGATTTTCTAATATCCTTAGCTCTATGTAAATAAAACCCGAGCTGTCAATGAACATCTAAAGTGTAGTATACACTATCCTTTGTTAGAAAATTGTAGGCATATTGATAGTCTGACTAATGCTAATTTCAGATGTCATCTGTAGGGTTATATTAGAGTTTGTTGTTAAAACACTCTGTCCTGATGAAAGATCAGATATGGAGGTTTACAGGATAAGAACAGCAACTCTGAAATCCTTCTTGTGGATGTGAGAGCCACCAAAAAGAGGGTTCTAAAAGCACAGAGGTTAGATCCGATAGCCCAAATGTTGAACTGGATGAATACCAAGACAACACGGATCTAGCATTATGGTAAGTACATAACTTTCATTTTACTTAGTGCAGCAATCTGGCTGTTTGGGCAAGTTACAGGCTGTAATAAAAACAACTTCCAATGCCAGAGCAAGAGGAACTGGTTCATCTCTCTTCAGCAAATTCCATTTGTAATCAAATTTCTTTAAAGACAGTGGAATTATTATGTTCCCACTGAAACAACTGATTCATTCTGAATATGGTTTCAGAAAAAGAAAATCCTTCTGGGGACTATAAAAAGAAACTCCAGAATTAGATGGGTTTTTTTCCCCAAAGGGAGTTTTCCAGCAATGGAAGACCGATAGCCAACTGTTGATCCTTGAAAGCCCGTAAGAGGAGCACTCTTTGGAGGCAGAAGGTTCTGAAGGGCTTGACAACAAAGCCAATGTTTTTCTTCAGTTCTGCTCAATCTGATAACTTTTTGGGCACGTGGAAGATGCCATTAAGCTTTGGAAGTTGTTCAGCTGTTATAGCTTATGCAGAATATAACCATTATAACTCAGTCACTGTAGCAGTGATCAAATGATGAACATCCAGGAATACCAAAAGGTCCAGTCATTTGTTTATTTTGCTATAGAATAGACAGTGTCAAAACAATCCTTGCTTGGCTGACACACTACATCATGTTCTATTGCTCATCACAGGGTAACAAAACTTGCAGGCTCTGCTAAAGTTTATAATTCTAGGGCAAAGCCATCACTGTGGCTTACTTTAAGGCAAACCCACGAGTCATTTTGGAAGCAGCTATTTATGTATCCATTTACACCTTGTCAAAGCAGTATAAACTCTATGTTGTTTCTAGGGTTAGTTATGGGTTTGTTACAGCCAGTATCAAAGGGTATTCTCCAAGCTGGCTATTGTAGTCTAGCTGACTCTCTTTTATGCAAGCGGGTTGGTAGTCATCCCAGTAGTCCGTATTCCTGACTACTCAACAGGGAACTAAACAAAGAACATGATGCACTTGTAAACTTAAGAACTTAACGTATCAAGAAATCATGAACAGATTTTCTGTTAGTGTTTTTCTTGTATTCACAGTATAGGTATGTTTCACGGTAATAATTCAGAGGGAGAGTTTGATCAGTTGTGATTGACTGGGGGATATGATTTGCTCTTTCATATGGGAAGCAACTCTACAGCTGAATTTGTTGAAAGGTCCTATCTGTACAACTCTGTCCATATCTTTCCACAAAGGACAGTTGATAATATTCACCTGTAATGGGACTTGGCAGCAAGCTTCAGTGCTACAGTGAAATATTCCATATAAAGCAAGGGTGTAGATGAAAAAGCTAATAGAATTATAGGAAATGAATGGGAAAAGCTGAGCGAAGGAGGTTATACAGTCACTACTTAAATCCTTGACAAATTCAATGTCTGAGTGCCTTGTGTAGTTCTAGTGCCTTTACAATGAAAGTCAAGCTTGTGGAGGGGGAGTAAAGATCGTTGTAATACAACAAATCAACAGAATTGTTACAGTGACAGTCAGTAATCAGTAAGTGAAGGAGATGGAAGTGAAGACTTTCACACAAGGTATTATACAAGTAGAACATGGGACCTATGAGATGTGGTCATAATGAAATCACATCATGGACTGTGGTAGGCAGGCAAATAAAAGGTTCATAGGCAGTTTTATGTTGGAAAGGATGTAGTCACAGAAAAAACATGAAGGGAGGAGGCTGTAGGTGGTGCCACACAGCTGACTTGAGATGTAATTTGGCTGAGGCGCATATCTGTGCATTTTAGTCTTATATGCCCGTGCGCACATGCTCGTTTAACTTTTAAGAGTTTGCATTCCTGTTTTCTCATGTAATGCTGATGTGTTATTTTTATTAAGAAGATTTCAATTTGAAAAAGCCTTTGAGACATCAGACCTGATGTCAGTGTCGTGCCAGTTTTCCTTGCCTTTTATCTTTTATTATTCATTTAAATTATGCATACTGTCATTTTTTTTCTCTGAATAATGAAAAATACATATGCAACAATTGCCAGCAAAGCATTCAGAATATGGAAAACAGGAAGTAAATGAACTTCTACAGCACCCTTAGACTTACTCACAGATAGCTTTACATGTTGTTCAAAGATTGCATACTGTTCTCATGACTGGTACAACATTGTTTGGTTACTGTGGAAAAAATCAACACAAAGTGTTTCCTCATCATTGTGAAAACGAAATGGCAAACTGTATCACATAGGTTCAGACTGCCACATTGAGGTTGAAAATTACTCAGATCATTACCAAAGTTGAAATACTACTCCACTCTGAATGTTTCTGCATTGAAATGTTTTATTTCATATCAGTACCAAGAGAATTAAAAGTACTGCAACTACATGCCGTGATAAGTCAGGAGATGGGATGGCATTTCACCAAAAAATAAAAAAACAAGTATGTCATCAGAAACATTCTGTACTCAGTGTAAAGTTTTCTGGGCTCTGTACTACCAAAGTGTAAAGCAAAAGAGAAGACTTATTTGCTGAGCTACTGTAAGCACTAAACTGCATCTTACTTTCAAAATAATGTGCATACTGAAAATTAAAAATCGTTCACAGTTCACAGTGCTCACTTTTTGGAGGGGGTGCAGGCAGAGGGAAATTGTTTCAGCATAAATTAACTGCATTATCTTGCTAAATGTCTCCTTACACTTTGACTAAATTGTGATATGGCTTACCGATGTCAATTTTTCAAAGTATTGATTTCTACATAAAATTAACTTAATCCATGCTTGCTTTTAGTTCTGTTTTTTCACGTTACCATATTGTGAAATGTTTCAATTGTCAGTATTTAATCTCTCTACCAGTAGGAAAGAAATGCATCTATTGATTTTCTGAAAGAGTAGCTGATGCATGGAACAGAGAGAACCAAATTATACACAAGTGAGTTGTTGAACTGTTCTTGTTTCGATATTTTTTAAGAACAACTTAGACGCTTATAATGGGAATGATTATTTTGTTATATTAGCAGGCTGGAAGGGCATTATTGCCCGTGACTGAATATTTGTATGCATGTAAATAGACTCAAGTCTGGAGAAAGCTCAGTTGTAGGTAGATGGGGGAACAAAAAACTATAGAGGAAAAATGTGCTGGTCCTGAGTCATAGCAAAGACCAACAATAGTCACAGCAGAGGGTCCAGAATTGTAGCACTTAAATTCTACTTATGCAAAAAATCTGCATAGTCTGTGGAGGTGGGAGACAGGTGAAATCACTCTTGGAGCACATGCAGTTTTGAATTTTTGAAAGGAAGGGTTACAGTATAGGAATATTAAAATATTATTATTCCTACTTAAAAGGATATAAATTTGTGTGTAATACCCCACAGAAAATGCACTGCTGTATACAGCAGTCACGTATGATGCAGATGAAGAAGAAAAAAAAAAACTTGTACATCTCCATGAGCTGTGGAAACTATACTGATAGTGCAGAGGATTAAAATTATGAGATTCTTTCTGTAGTCCCAGAGTTTGACTTAGTCATCCTCCATATGTTTACTATATGACTGAGCAAGTAACAGACAATGAATGCTCTTGAATAACCCCTTGAAAATGTTCATTTAAGCACATAATGTATGTGTATAAAGGGCTCTGTTTTAATCTGTATCCTTATTCAAAGGTTAGATAATGACCCACAAGTACTTGCTTTGATGTGCATTGTGATACTGAATAAACATTTGTTTTAACTGGAGAAGGCTGCTCCCACAGTATTTCTTTCCATTTTACTCTTTGTAACCTAACATTTAGAGTGTTAGGCTGTAGATGGTTTGTGTATATATATATATATATATATATGGTCTGGTACACTATTATCAAAATTAGAGCAAGTACAGTTTCCATTTTTGGAACCTTGCCAAGTACTGTAGAACTGTAGCAGCAGTGTGGCTCAGTGGTTAAGAACTTTTGCCTCACAGCTTCAGGTTCTGGGCTTCAGTACAGACTTCCTTTGGGTGTGAAGTTCGCATTTTCTCCCAGTGTCTGCATGGTTTTCTCCGGGCACTCTGGTTTCCTCGCACCTTTCAAAAAACAAGCTAGTTAATTGACTACTACAAACTCCATACATAGAACACTTGCCCTTGCAGCCTAGGTCATGACAGAAAAAGGTCTGAGGATTAGTCAACTTTTCCAGTTAAAAAAAAAAAACTCGACCTATAGATATTTTGGATGTAAACCAACAAAAGTTGCTTTTAGATGAATCTTGCAAGGAGCTGAATAACAATGTAGTGTATCAACAATGAGGAACCTACATAGATTCCTAAAGAATTATAGTAGCTGTGTTTCCACTAATATCCTGCACAATTAACAGCATCCTCTCACTGCTGCCTCTTCTTGATGAGCAAAGACCAGCTATCCAAAGATAATACTGCCTGCCCTGATATGTTCCTTCTCCAGAGCATGCAGGAAAAAGAGACAAAAAATACACTAGAAAGCTAACAGATGAGGTGGTGGTAGTTGAAAGAAATCAGGTTAATAGTATGTTAGTGAGTTCATTAAACTGTACTAAAGCACTCATTTCTTTTTTGTTCTTACTGTTTTTTTTTTTTTTTGGTCCAGCAATTGTTACAAATCCTTCAGGGAGGTAAAAGGCCCTCTTAGCATTTGCTGAACCTCTTTGGCAGTACACCTTCCTCTAGACTTGGAGTAAACACACCATTTGCAGTGTTTAACAATGCAGACAGAGGACGAAACCACAATCTGACAAATAGCAGAAACCCTTGTAATAAAAGCTGCCGAGGTAGCAGTGGCTTTTGTACAATGAACTCTTGACTTGTTCAGAAAATGGATTTGCTTGCAGAGTCATAAGGTAAGGTTCAAAGATGATTTTTGAAACATAGAATTGCATTGTCCTATAATATGTATAGCTGGGAAAATGGAGGTATATCTTTACCAAATCTAGAACTTTATTCAGTTTCATCAGTTATTAAAACAATTGTTTTTCTAATAGATGGAGAGTATATTGTAAAATGGAAGGAAATTATGTTAAATTTACCCCAAAATACCAAAAATGAAAATAACAAACATCTACCACAGTTAATAAATAATTCATTTATATGGAATATGAGAGAGTATGTTTCCAATTATTCAATTCAAATGCTTAAATCTACTTATGTAACTTTAATTCTAAGGTCCTTTAAAAACTTTAGGTTTAGAATTTTTGAAAATTGGCTGTTCCTCATCTTTCCTATTGCCTATATACAAGGTATAATTCTATCTGCAGATCATTCTAAAATGTTGTTATTTACACAAAAACAACTGATGTTTTGGCATGAAATGTTAAATAAAAATGAGGCAAAATCTATTAATGCTCTTATAGATGAATATAGCCTTAACTCTCTACTTTGGTCAGATTTGCAAGAGTTTAGAAAATATATTCTAGATAAGCTAATTTTAATCCCTTCAAATGCTAAAAATTCAATACCCAAACGTATCCAATATTTGATTTTATACAATTATAATACTTTACCTGTTAAAATAGTATATCATATATTTATAAAACAATTAAACAATATCTAGATGTACATTCAGATAACTATTGGAGTTCATTTGCAGCAATCAATAGTTTTATTCCCTCAGAAAAAGACAAAGTTAATTTCCTTCAGTTAGCCAGCAAAACCACTTCCTCCATTAAATGGAGAATCTTCATGTGGAGATTTTTACATAAATCTTTCATCACACCTCAGAAAAATGAGTAAGATAACTAAACAAGATGTTTGCTGGAGATGTAACGCAGTAACAAATGCTAATTGGAATCGTATATTTTATGACTGTGTATTATTAAAGAAATTTGGGGAGAAAGTTAACACTTTCTTACAGGCAATTTTTACAGACAATTTTATGCTTACAAAGTCACTTGTATTATTCAATACACCTGTCCCAGACTGTATAAATAAAAACAAATATTCTTTACTCTGGTCTATACTTTCATTGCCAGGAAAGTAATTACAAGAAATTGGAATTCCTCATCAGTTCCCTCATTTAAAGAGTTTAAAGGTCTTATCTTAGAAATATCTAAGTTAGAAATGTTAATTATCAAATCTAAATTTACAAGGAATACAACATTATATTACAAATGGGAAAATGTACATGAATTATTAGTTAAAGAACTGGATAAATGATTAATGCAGTAATCTTTTCTTTTTCTTCAAATATTTTATTCTATGTTTTAATTTTCTTCTGCCAAATTAAAATGAATTGATCCTGTTATTCGATATATAGTGAATATCATTGTACATAGTTTACTGTGCTATTATAGTTATTGTATTATTTTTTATTTTTTAAATATTGTATTTTAAAAATTTAACTTATTCAATTTCTTTCAAAAGATCTGTTCATTATATTAATGTTTTCAATAAAGCTGTTTAAAAAAAAGATGCTTTTTGAGTGAAGCAGTGGCCACCAACAGTATTGGTTTCCAAGCCAGAAATTTGAATAGCTAAATAAGTTTGTTTAAAGATGCCTAGTAAGAAATTCCAGAGCAAATTTAGCTTTCAATGAGCATAAGGACATTCTTAGATATTTCAGACTAAGAATACCCTTCAAAAACAACTCAACCATAGGTCACAAAATGTGAAGGAGAGAACTGACAACAGTTTGAGGAATCTGAACAGTAAAGCTTTGTTGAGGAATAATCTATGGCGTATTAAAAGAAGTGAGAAGTAATTCTGAGCCACTGATAATTTTAAATGAAGAAAACGCTATTAGGCTAACATTAAAAGAGTCTCTCCCATTTTGATAAACTAAACTTTTTTAGTGCTAGGCTTTCGGGCTTCATTCAAAATTTAAAGCAACATTTTTTATTCTCAGCCATTAAGAATGAGAAGTTTAACTTTCAGTCAATTAAATGAGGAGAGAACAAAGCTGGACTGAGGACTTTTCCCCTTTTACATATATGATAGTTCTCATACCGAATAGTATCTTGGCCAAACAGGTCTGTAATTTGATTTTTTCATTGCTTTCAGAAGGATTCTCTGGGTTAGAGAGAATGTCAAAAGAATATAGAATATCCCTCTTGCAGTCCTACTCGAAAGCTATGGAAGATGAATATTTTGATAGATGTACCAATGGACTACACCACATGCTTACTTGAAGATTCTGTGGTGCTGTGCATCTTTCTGAATAATTCATGGGCTTAATGTTTTTTGGACACCTTTAAAGTCATGTCTGTTGATAACATGATTTATATGTAGTCCAGTTTGAAATGGAGATCATAAGACTTCTACTGATTCATTCTGGCCAGTGTCTGATCTGGAAGAAAAAGAGTTACCTCATCTCTTGGAACTATTGCCCCACCATTCCAGTTTCTTCATAAGAATGGGCTTCCTTGTTTTAGACTTCTGAGGTATTGGGGACATTTTCTTTAATGAAGCTTTTCATATGGAAGTGTTGTAATACTTGCAGATATGTGGCCTAGGAGGGAGAGAGAGAAAGCTTTGCTTGCTACCAGCTTGGACTGACATGTTGAGGAATTTATCCCTCATTGCTATGTCTAATACTATATTTAAATAGAGTTTATATTGAGATTGCATGAAAGCACCATTGTGCAATATCTTACCATAACAGTAGATTATTTATTTATTTTATCATTTATTTACATTTGTTGACCGGGAGAGTCCGACTGGACACAGGTCCATTTTCAGCAGAGGCCCGGGGAGAAAAGCTCCACATTAAGTATTATTTGCATTATACAGTTAAAAAACATAGCATTTAAATATAGACATAAGTCAAGTTAAGGACGCAAGACAAGAAGAAAACAGATGTAAAACAGCTGTAGAACATAGTACAATTTTAAAATATGGTGACATATACTAAACATGGTTACAAACATAGTTGAGATTCATCAGTGAACAATTGATACAATCTGTTTTTGAGGTACATAACAGCGATTAGCAGTTGTTGCTACAAGAAGTTAATATTATGTGGTAGGTGGCTGGGAACATGAGTAGCCAAGCTTGCTAAGAGTAGGTTGTTGATAGGGGCTGAGAGAGGTAGTGGATGGGGGGAGTGGATGGTATTAGAGGGGGGTTTGCAAAGGCATATCT
Organism: Protopterus annectens; assembly: GCF_019279795.1. Lineage (NCBI taxonomy): Eukaryota > Metazoa > Chordata > Ceratodontiformes > Protopteridae > Protopterus > Protopterus annectens. The sequence goes on from NC_056739.1 coordinate 863,396,781, forward strand.
GGCAAGTTTTGAAGTGTGATTTTAGTATGGATTTGAAGTGGGTGCAAGAAGTTACAGAGGTAATTGAGGATGGGAGGGAGTTCCAGAGTTTGGCTATAGTGCAGGAGAATAATGCTTCTCCAGCAGAGTTAATGACTCTTGTGACCTGTAGGAGGTTTTTGTGGCTGGATCTTAGTGGTCTTGTGGTTATGTAGGGTTGGAGTAGATTCTGGAGGGATGGGACTTTTAGTGGTTGGTTTATTAGTTTGTAGGCGAGTGCATGTTGGTACCATTGAATGAGGTGGGGGAGCTCTAGTCAGCCCAGTTCTGCTAGTGAGAGACAGTGGTGAGTACGGTAGGAAGCCCCTGTGGTGAATTTGACAATTTTGTTGTAGCAGGTTTCGAGCTTATTTAGATCACATTGTCTAAGGTTAGTAAATATTGGAGAGGTGTAGAGTACGGTAGAGATAAGATGAGAATTTGCTACCGAAATTTTAGCTGCTTTGGTAAGTAGTTGCTGATTTCTATATAATGCTCCTAGTTTTTTGTGCACTTTTTTAATGGTCATGGAAATGTGAATGTCAAAGTTCAGTTTACTGTCTATTTCTACTCCTAGTAATTTGGTGTGTTCTGTAGGATGGATGGTGGTGTTGTCTTTTGCTGTGATGTTAAAGTGAGAGCTGTCTAGGGTAATTTTGGTGGGTTGGAAGATTAGTAATTTTGTTTTGTTTGGGTTGAGTATTAGTTGTGTATCGGATAACCAAGTTTCAATAGAAGAAAATGCTTCATGTGTGACTTTTTGCAGTTCTGGTAGGGAGTGGGCTGTGCAGATGATGGTTGAGTCATCTGCGTATTGTATGAGTGTGCCATGTTTTGTGGCTGAGGCTAGATTATTGGCGAAAACAGAGAAGAGTAGGGGTCCCAGGATGGACCCTTGGGGAACTCCAATGGAGACTGGTAGTTGGGGAGATAGGTTGCCCTGCCAAACAACTGCTTGTTGGCAGTCAGATAGGTAACTCTGAAACCAGTTGATGACTAGTTGAGAGAAGGATAGGTTATTGAGAAGAGAGATGAGTTGTTTGTGTGGGACCATGTTGAAAGCTTTAGAGAGGTCTAGGAAGGTAGCTGAGGAGAGAGAACCTGCATTTTTATTTTGTAGGATAGTGTTAGAGAAAAAGAGTAAGGTGGTGGTGGTGCTATGGTTATGTCAGAAACCATGTTGTGTGTTGGAGAGGAGGTTGTTAGCAAGGAGGTGATCTGAGACTTGAGAATGAATGCATCTCTCTAGTATTTTGGAGAGTGGCGAGAGAATAGCTATGGGGCGGTAATTGGTTAGATCTGTGGAGGGGCCTCCTTTGTGTAGGGGAATTATGTGTAAGACTTTCCATAGTGTGGGAACATAACTTTCTGACAGCGATCTGTTAATTAAGAGTGATACGGGGTAGGCTAGAGCGTCAGCTGCAAGTTGAATGTATTCACTTGGGAGGTTGTCTGCTGCTAATCTGGTGGTTTTAAGTTTAGTTAGTAGTTGTTTTATTTTGGAGGTAGGAACAGGTGAGAAAGAGAAGCTAGTGGGGAGATTGTTAGTTCTAGTTGATGGTGTGGGTTTATGGGGGGGGGGTTGTTGTCTAGCTAGTGATAGTACGGTTTGTGTGAAGTGATTGCTGAAAGAGGTAGCAATATTTTCGGAGGAGTGAGTTAAGTTAGGAGTGGGTGTACTTACTTTACCTGGGTGGAAGATGGAGTTTAAGGACCAGAATTGTTTGGGGTTATGTTGGGAAGCGGTAAGGGCAGACTGGTAGTATTGGATTTTGTCCTGTTTTATAAGCTTTTTGGTTCTATTGCATAGTTCTAGTAATTTTTGCCTAGTAGAGGGGGTTTTGGTTTTGCACCAGTTGCACCACGCTTTATCCCTGTTTTTCATTTCAGACTTGGTGTTTTTTGTAGCCATGGGGATTGTTGGGCTCTAGTTTGGCAACGTCTTATGGGGGCATGGTAATTAAGGATGCTTAGGAATGTTTTATTAAAGTACTCAACTGCGTCATCTAGTTTGAGGTATTTTAGACATTGCCAGTTACAGTCTTTTAGGGATGAGCTGAATGAGAGAGGGTTGAAGTTAGCATTTTTGCGTATTTGATGGTAGATGATGGGTTTTGCTTTATAAAGGTGTTTTCTTAGTAGGAAGGTTGAGGAGTGATCACTGAGGCTGTCAGATAAGCAGCCTGCTATATACGACTGGGGGCTCTTACTGACTAGTATCCAGTCAAGGATAGTGTGTTTGTTGGAGTTATTTATCGTAGTAGGTGACTGGACTAGTTGGGTGAAACCATGAAGATTTACATGATGGGTTGGGTGGTTGTTAGAGCAGGATTACCAGTCAGTGTTGAAGTCTCCTAGAATTAAAGTTTCTTGGGGTAAGTGGTGGGTAGTCCAGCTGAGGAGGTTTTCAAGTGGAGGGATGTTGAGGCCAGGTGGGAAGTAGCAACCTATTATGTTTAGGGTTTTATTTTGGTTTATTTTAAGGTTGGTATATATTATTTCTTCCTTACCTATTTGGGGAGCTGCTAACTTTAAGATCTGGATGTCTAGAAATGCTGCTTAAATATTATAGCTATACCACCTCCTTTTTTGTTTAGTCGGTCTACTCTTAGTATATTGTAAACCGGTAGGGAGGATTTGTTCATTAGTAATGTGTGGTTTTAACCATGTTTCTGTAAGGATCATTACATCAGGGGAGTATAAGTCTATGGTGGCATGGAATTCATGCACCTTGTTACATATACTGCTAATATTTAGGCTTATCGGAAGGATATTGGCTTTATATTGGCTGTGATTTGGGACATGTGGTTTGTAGTCTGATTATGAGGGGAGGGGTTGGAGATTGAGGGACCAGGATTAGGATGGATAATTCCACTGAGTGCTAGGTTGGATATGGATGAGATTATTAGTTTTATCAATTTCTGTATATGCTTGCTTATAAGGGAAGTTTTTTGATTGTGTTCTGTGGGTAATAGGTATGGTGGTAGGATTATGTTAAGTTGTGGGGTTGTTTTTAGTTTAGGTATTGTGGTCTGTAGTCTATATAGAGGGTGTATTGGGAAGGTTGTTGACCTGATGAGAGAGTAGTAGAGTAGAGGTGGGATATGAGTGGTGGTGTGTGGTGGTACAGTGGTAGTGGTTGAGTGCGGGAATGGTGGAGGTTTGGTAAGATGTGATGCATGCAAGGAGTGTGCATGCAGTGAGTATAGGTATGGTGTGCTTGTACATATTAGCTGAGTAGGAAGGACAGTGAGAAGTTGGAGGAGGAAGTATAGGTGTGGTGATGTTATAGGTTGAAGGGTGGGAGGGGTTACTGTTTGTAATAAAGGTAGGACCACCTAGAGCGGGTGGGAATTGGGGGAAGGGAGGGGAGTGTAGCGGGCAACAGGTGAAGGAAGACTATCAGTAGGTTTATAGGTTATAATGAAAAGGGCTGGCCCTGATTAGGCTGCAACTGTTCTTGTGGGGAGGAGGAGGATCAGAATAGACCAGAAAAGTGGTGGATAGCCAATAGTATGATGAAAAGGGCTTGCCCTGATTTCACAGATATGCAAGTCTACAGAAACAATAAGAAAAGGCAGTAGGTACTCTGACTTGCTTGTTTTGCATACTTGTCTTATTGAAATAAAATAAGCCAATTTTACCAAGGAGTTATGTGGAAATTAGGAAGACAAGAATTTATAAGATAAAAGGTTTAGTAGAAGTAGAGAAACAGCAGAGCATATAAATAGTACAGCATATAAAGACAGATTGCAGTTAGAAGTACAGAATGGGGGGGGGGAGCTAATGTTCTGAAACAATAAGGAAAATCAGTAGGTACTTTGGACTTACTTGTTTTGCATACCTTTCTTTTGAAATAAAATAAACACTTGTAACCAGGAGTATGTGGGATTTAGAAAGACCACAAGTTATAGGAGAAAGGGTTTAGTAATACTAGAAAAACAGCAGGGCTTTCAAATAGTTGAAACAGCTTGCAAAGGGAGACTGCTGTTAGGAAGTACAGTATGGGGAGGAGGCAAGCTAACGTCCATGATGGAGTGTTTTACTTAAAAATAGAACTTAAACAAAGGCTAGCAATTAATTTTGTCTGGAGGATAAAACATACTTTTTGTATATTTTGAAAATAACACTCATTCCAAGGTTTCCTGGTTCTGTTAAAAAGCACTGCAGGCCAATAGATCAAACTTGGCTTGGTGGGGATCCAGGGAAAGTAGAATTAAAAGGAGAAGCTTAGGTATGAGCACTCCATCCAAAGAGACAAGTTGCTACACCAAGAGGATTTAAAAAATGGCTCCTGTAGCTTAAGAAAGCTAGGTTAGGCTGTAATAGATATCCAACTGATTACTGTTGCAGTATTAACTGATGAGATATCTTGCCCAGGGTAGCCTTGCATCCGGCCAGCTTACCAAATCCTGGGCACCTTCCCCTTGCACTGTAGGGCCACAGCCTTGAACAGCCAGAGTCTCTTAAGGGACAATAGGGATACAAAGTACTTCAGGACTTTCTTGTTTCATTCAAGGTGCTGAAGCAGAAATAGAGGCAACTGTATACATATGTACAAGTCAAAAAAGGTGAAAAAAACAAAAAACTCACCTTGGTCCAAAAAAAAGGAAAGAGAGAAGAAGGGAGAGATGCAATACTGCAAAAGTGATCAGTCAGATATCTACTGTTATGGTAAGTCACTGGGCAAATGTACTGTGCCCTTCCACAATCACTGTTGCACTATTATTAAATAATAGATTCCTAAAGTTGTCTAAGAGGATGAGGAGGAAACTTGACTAGTGTCAAGGAGAGTCTTGTATTGTTTATTGAAAGTGTGAATGGGAGACCACGTAGTTGCTTCAAGAATAGATCTGGAATCCAGACATTTGAAGAAAACCCCTAAAGAAGCAACAACTCCAGTAGAATCCAATTCAACAAGAGCAAAGAATTGTTTACCATGAAAAGAGTAACAGAGAAAGCAACTTGGATATCCAGTTAGCAATAGTTTGGAAACAGGAGTACCCAGAGTTTTGTCCTGGAAAGTGACAAAAGCTGGTCAAATTGTATCACAGAATTGCTCTTGTCCAAATAAAATCTGAGCCACCTATGCCAGTCCAAAGAATGTAAGATCCTCTTCCCATTATTCTGAGGAGAAAAAGGTAGGCAATTTAATGGTCTGATTCAAGGACAGCTCATTAACAATCTTAGGCATAAACAAAGGAGTAGTACAGAGAGTAAACCTATTCTTATGAAAAGGTGGAATAGCCATCCAGGCTTGTAACTCTAAAACCCGTTTAGCAGAAGTCAAAGGCACCAATAGCACTGTTTTCCAAGTACTAAACTTCAGAGAAGCAGAGGCAGTAGGCTGAAAATGGAATAATGTAAGCTTTTCCAGGACATAGTTTATATCTTGAAGGTGGGAAGGACCTTTGTGGTGGTCTAATATGTAGGACACCTTTTGAAAACTGTTTGACCTCAAATCGAGATAAAAGTGGTGGATCCAAAGGTAGACAAGTAGAGATGTTTATTAGATGTGCTTTACTAGAAGAGAATGTCAGGCCAACATTGAGCATCTCCCACAAATAAGCCAGAATATTAAGAATACCATTTGATAATGGGTCCTGATTCTGTCTTTGGCACCATTTTTTTTCCATTTAGAGAAATAAAATTTCCTTGTAGTTGGTTTTCCAGCCTCTTGTAAAAACCTTCAACATGGTTTCAGAAAATTGGTGCCTAAAAGGAATTAAAATTTTGTTACCCAAAAAATCAAATTCAAAGCCTGTAGAGTGGAGTAAATTAAAGAGCCTTTGTTATGTAAAGTCCATCTTATGAGGTAACTTGTGATTGTACCTGGCCCAGTGAAAGTGAAAAGGGAACCAATGTTGCCTGGATTAAAAGGGAGTCACCAGTAAGATTTTTTGGTTTGTTTTTGATCTTTAGGGTGACTTCTGGCATCAAAGGAAGTGGAGAGAAAGTGTAAAGGAACCTCCTTTTCCAAGGAAAGGTCAAGGCATCCTTTCTCCACACCTAGGGGAATGGTAGTCTTGAACAAAATAGCCTGAGCTGTCTTGTGTGTGGAGGCAAAATGATCCATCTGTGGACAATATTCAGAAAGCCGTTTTATCATCCATTTGTGAAGGTTTGCGCTGGATATGATCAAAATGTCTGCTACCATGTTTCTCCCCAAGGTTAGGTACAGAGTTTGGAGGAGATTGTGTATGTAATTGCTATTTCCTAAGCTATCAATGCCAGCTTGTAGAGCCAATAATTTTTGGTGCACCCCTGCTTGTTGCACCACATAACTGTGGTGATGTTTGTGAAAATCTGAAAAGAACCCAGAATTCGGAGGTGATGTAGAGACTAAAGAACTAATAAGTACCTTCATGTTCTTTTATATTAATGTGATCCCTTCTTTTCTCTGAAAACCAAACCCCTTGGACCCTGATGTTCCTGAAATAATCATCCCATGCTAGATCTGAGGAATCTGTGAACAAATCTTGACAAGGGGAGAGATGAGAGGAAACTAGAAAAGGCACTCCTGAATTGAGTGAATCTGGTTGATCCAACATAAAAATTCCTTCCTGATGAAGGGCAAGTGAGTAATTTGGAAGGTTAATGGACAGCAAAGTTCAAATGTCTGATACCACTGAATCTCTCTCATATGGAATCTGGCATAACAGCTCATAAGAATCATTGATGCCATGTAGCTCAGAGTTCTAATAATCTCCCTTGCAGAGGTCCATTCCAAGGGAAGAAGGTTCTGAAAGTAATCAGGAAGAAAAATTGCCCCCTGGATGAAAAGCTGCATTGACAATGTGGTGATTCTACTCCTCAGGAAAATCTGATCATGAGATGAAATTAACCAAGACTTCTTCGGGTTCAGAGTAAACCCAAGACTGCCCAGAAGATCCACAACAAATTACAAATGGATCAGAAATAACTCTTGAGTAAGAGTCTGAATAAGATGATTGTCTAGATAAGAAAATATTTGAATAACCTAAGGCCTGCAGAGGGCAATGACAGAAGCCAGTGCACTTTGCGAATACCCTTGGAGCAATAAAACACCTGAAGAGTAAAGAAAACCAAATGATATGAAGCGACACACAAATGTAAGAGTTTCTTGTACTGTGGATAAATAGGAACATAAAGATGTGTCCTTTAAATCTAAAGTAAACTAGGAAGTCTGAGGAAGGACTAAATAATCAGTATCTTGAAACGTGGAATGTAGAGGAAAGAAAGATTCAAAATAGATCCCCAAGTACTATTTTTCTGGAAATGAGAAACATTTTTTAAACACCTTTATTAAAATATCACCTAAGATATATGCATACATTAATTAATAGAAAAGAAAACAAACCATATTAATGTTTTTTTTTATTTACACATATACATCATGTTTTATTTCTTTATGACAACTTTCTGTCCAACATTACATAAAGCACTCAGTTTCTGACATCCCCTGAACCTCCTTCTCTTGAACATTATTTGGTATTAATTGTTCCCAAAAATTCATTTCCAATGTAATTTACTCCTTCCCTTTTCTAAACATCCCTATTCCAGTTCTTTGATATCTTTAACAGTATTCAGTACTTCAAATTGTTTGTTTAAATTTTGATTGCCATTTTCTAGTCATTGCTTTTTTAGCAGTTAACATAATTAAACTTAATAAGACTTAATATATCTAGGCAATTCAAATCCAGTGTCCCAGCTCAAAATCATTTCCTAAGTTACATGCATTTGCTTCCCCAATACTTTTGACAGAATAGTCTGTAGGAAATGTTTTAAATCTGCTAACTGAATACACTCCCAAAATTGTTACGTTACTTTTAACATTCCTCATCACACGTATAATATTTGCTATCTACCTGAGGAAAAAGTTTGTGAAGTCTGCCTGGGATATAAAAATACCTATGCAAACACTTCCACGCAAAAATCCTAAACCTTCTGGACTTTGTTGTGAGTTCTACACATGTCCTCCCATTGTTCCCTTGTGAATTGCTTTTCCAGTCTCTCTTCCCAATCTTTTCTAATATCCTGTGATTGATTGGAAGTTACTATGCAATATGTTATATGCCCCACTAGTTATCCATTTTCTAACAATAGCTTTTGTTCTAGATTCGACTAAAAATTCTACAAGAGCGGGTCTTTCACTCAGGACTCCCCTATATCTTTCTCTTTGCCTATACTCTGATATCAATCATTGATAGGGAAGGCAGTCTCTAACCTGCAGTCCATACTACTACTTGGCCTCATCCCACTCTGTTATGTTTCCCTCTCTAGTTATTTGCTGGGTCTGTATTAGAACATTGAATATTTAACAGTTTGAATCACTAAAGGTCGACTTTTAGTGACTGAACTGTTAAAACACTGAATGTTCAGAAAAAAAAAATAAAAATAACTAAAAAAAAAAACTAAACAGTGTAGGTAGGGGGCAAGCCCCCTGCACCCCTCCCCCGCTACTTAAATATACCAGCTCTGAGACCGCACTACATTGAAGTAAATGGAAATATCCCCTTAAGGAGATTTCCGTTTACTTGTTTGATGTTCTGCAGTTTTGCTATTCTCATGTCGACAATGTAAGATTCGACATTGTCGGCTTTTGAGAATGTAATATAGACCCTTATTTGCTCCCAGTTCCTTAGTTCTTTTGCCAGCAATTTCTAGCCCCTTTTGCCTATTTTCTGTACCCCTGCTTTGTAGTCATCCTTACTGGCAAAATCTCCTTTCTCTATTCATGTGTTGTCTTAGTTCTCAGGATACTTTCTGCAACTTTATGACTATAATATTCTTTATGCTGTTATTCTCTTTAAGGATCTGCATCCCAAATCCCACTCTCTCCTTATTTCTTGAACCCCATCCTACTTCATCATCCCTTTCAATTTTGGCAGCACATTTGACATTCTTTTAGGTAGTATAGACATATGGTTTAAAACTGAAATGGGTCTGACTGCTCTTTACCCTCTTGATGCAGCCACCACAGTGTTCTTCCAAGATGCTGGTATTTAGACACCTTTTAAAATATTATTAAACAAAATCTTCCAGATCATTATCATTTTTTCCTTCTGACATACAAACTTCCATAGAATACCAAATGTTCCTGGAGACTTCCCTGCAGATTGATTATACATCACCATTTTTATCTCATCTCCTCCTGTCTTCACTATTGTTGAGCTTCATCTTCCTCTAACCTTGGCATAATTAGTTCTTCAGTAAAAATTTCCATTTGTGCTCTGTCTTGGCTACCACTTTCCTCTGCTTGATATAAATTTTCATAAAATTTTGAAAATATCTCTAATGCCTTTATAGGATCTCTGTTTGTGTTCTTCATATTGAAAACTGCTGCAGTTGCCTAAGCTATATGGGTTATACATTGCCAGGGATATAAAAGCCGGATAGCTTCCAAAGCATTAGGGCACCTTCCAGACACCCAGATGGTCCATCAGCTCAAGCTAAGCTGACTAAAAAAACATATTTGGGCAATAAGCCCATCAGAACTTTACTGCCATGGAAGAGTGCACTCCTCTGAGACTTTCAAGAATCAACAGTCAGCCTGTGCTTTTCCTTTGCTGGGCAGATAAGTTCCCTTTGGGGGGAAAACTTCCATTCTGTATATTAATACTTTCCCCTTCAAGAAAGTTATTTTAAAGCTAGGAGTTTGTGTTTTAAAGGACTATCACAAGATTATACTGTACTTTTAACTTGGAGTACTCTTTTTGCTGTCAGTATAAAAGTTGTTTAAAGTAAGTGAAAACCATTATGTTATGTTGTCCTCTCTCATCTTCATTCTATGCTGGTTGGGTTCAGAACCGAGCATCGGTTCCAACTTGGCCTAATTCAAAAGCTCGAGAGCTTCCACTGGCTCAAGGCTATGCCCTATCCCATGATGCTCAGGGAAATTAACCCAGATCTCATTTGCTGCTCAAGCAGATCGGGTGACTTCTGACTGGCTCTTAGCTAAGTTTTTTCTTCGTATTATATTTCAGCACTAATCGTTTAAAATTTTTATAGATGAAACATTGTTAACCTTTAGTTAGTTAAGGGCATTTTGTCTGTGTTTCTCCCTCCCTTTGCTGTTGTTGGCTGTCGTCTTTCCATCAGGCCTACCTGTTTTCTTGTCTTAGTTCCCTATCCCCCGCCACAAGCTCGTTTTTAATTAGAGAGCTTTTCCTCCCCTTTTAGGTAGCTCGTTTATGTTAGAGGGCTCCTAGCAGCCCGTTTAATTTAGAAGGCTATTTCCCTACCCTCCTGTTTGTGTCTTAGCGATATATATATATATATATATATATATATATATATATATATATATATATATATATATATATATAAAGTTTTCTTTGTATTCGTAGCTAGTTGTGTGCGATGTGTTTTTCTTGATATTGCTCAAGTTTCCTTTGGTAGCTTCTAGGTGAAGCTGTAGTTTTATATATATATATATATATATATATATATATATATATTTTTTTTTTTTTTTTTTTTTTGGATTGAGCTGCCTAGTGTATGGGTTGCTGGTTTTCAGCCTTAGATACATTACTTTGTGATGTAACAAAGTTTAGAAAAATTTTTCTTTTTTTTTGGCTTTCATATTGGTTCTGCCTTTCTTGTTGCTACAGATGTCTAAGGATCAGAAAGAACCCAAACAGTCAGGGTTCAAAAAATGGGACAAATGCAGCCAGAAAATGTCTCTTACCATTGTGCACACCAGTTGTGTTTATTGCCTGGGTGCCCTCCATTTGCAAGAATCTTGTGTCTTTTGCAATGCTTTCAGCAGCAGAGTACTCCTTGAATGCAAGAACAAGCTTATTGTCAGAGGGTATTGAAGGTTCACTTTTCAGAGGCTTTGGAAGGGTCTCAGAGCTCCAAACCTTCTTCAGGATCACCTTGTTCTTCCTTCTCAAAATCGGAGAAGTCGGGGAAAAAGAACTGTTGCCTCAGATCCGGCCTTGGAGCTGCCTAAAAAAATGTGGCTAAATTACCTAGCTCTGAACCAAGGGCACTTGGATCTGAAATGTCTACCACTTCAGATCCATTTACAGTTACAGAACTGACAGAGTTTCAACTTAGGATACTGTCCCTAGTTTTGGAGCTGGTTACTCCAACTTTGAGATCTCCGCTCCTAGAAAGGGCGAGATCACCTTCATTGTCCTCGCATGCCTCCAGGCGTCTGTCCGATGATGACATGGAGGAGGTGGTGAAGAGACTACATTGTACACTGGCGCTAGCAAACATTCTGTGGACTCCAACCCAAAAGGAACCGGAGCCGACAAAGACACCATCTCCTTCTTCGATTCCTCCTCCGACCCGATTGGGGGCTTCGGAGCCAGAGGACTTGGGCCCGATAGTAGTGGAAGCATTGGAGCCAAGACCTCTAACAGGATCATTGGTTACAATGTCTGATCTGACTACCTAGGTTCCATCAGAATCTGAAGAGTCTAGGAGCTGACATTCTCCCATCAGGTGCAGGGAGAGGAGTTGGATTGGACAGCCATCCAAGCCGAATGTACCTCTCGGGGCTTTGGTGCAGTTGAGCTCGGCTCCTACATCAACTTCGGAGCCAACCATTCTGCTTTGGGCTCAGTCTTTCAGTTCTTGGGAGCCAGGGACATCCTCAGAGCTGAGTGAGAGGGCTTTAGATCTGATGGAGAGAGTGTTGTCACCTCCGATGGCTCTTTTCTTGGGTTCAAGTACTCTTCCCGCAAAAGTGCCTCTGTCTGTCTCAGCACCATCACTCCCACCAAGCACAGAGACCCTAAGCCCCAGGAAGCCACTGCAGGCGAGACTCTCTCTTCCAAAACTTCTCCAGAGTACCCCTCTGAGGAGCTCCCTCAGAAGAGATTGTGCAAGAGGAAGCACATAGACTCCCCGGATGAGTCTATCACCTCAGACACCCACCTGGATGATTCGGAAGGGTCCCCACAGTCCCCCTCTGCAGATGTCTTCTTTGCAGACATCCTGTAGATTCTTAAACAAAGGGGTGGCTGGAAGCCCACCAATACTTCTGAGGATGAATCAGCATACCTGGAAGCTTTTGGGTCTCGCCCTTCCACCTCTTGGGTGTCTCCACCTTTTGACTAATTGATGAATATTATTGCTCGGAATGCATGGGACTGTCCAGATACAATGGAACCTGTTCCGAGGAGGCCTAACAAATTCATTACAGCACTAACAGAGAAAGAATTTTTAACCAAAGGTGTCCCAGTAGATGTTATGGTGGTGGCAGTGGTGGCAGCCACCAGGAAGGAATTGTCAGAAACTTCCTCGTCTGTTCATCCACCGAATAAAGAGTGTCAAACGATGGACAGATATGGAAAGCATACCTTTTCTTTAGTGGCATTTACACTTCGATCGTTGAATTACTTGACACATTTTATGACTACAAAGGGATCTCCTGAAAGAGAAAGGAGATACCCTTCAGGGTACTGTAGCTGCTGGGGATTTGGATAAAGTTTCCTCTCAGCTCCCCACCCTAAACTCTGTGGTTAACTCTTCCATGTGACTGATTTTATAGGCAGCCGATGGAGTGAGCAGGGCAGCAGGTACAGGAATTTCCTTAAGGAGACATTCCTGGATATGTTTATGTAACTTTGCTGAACCCTTCAAGTCTTCCTTCACTAATGCCCCTTTTGATAGCTCATCATTGTTTGGGTCCAAAGTTAAAGAGACCTTGACCAGGTGTGAACAGGAGGGAAAAACTCTGTCTGCCATAGGAATCCATTTTTTGGTCCCCACTAGACCTTATCCCAAATGTCAGAGAGGGGGAAAAAATGTGGCTCCACAAATCCCAAAGAGTATTTCCCAATGCACGTAGTGACTCTTCCCCCAGGGGCAGAGGGGAAAGTAACAATGGAAGATGCCAACCTTGTGGCAGAGGAGGTCTGCAGAACCAGGGTGACAGGGATTCTTTCCTTGGAAAGCCCTTTCAGCACTCCTGAGTGGGGGACCACCTGTCTGTCTCTGGAGGCAGTTGGGAGATGTTTATCATTGTACCCAAACACCTGGCTAGAAATCACACAAGACAAATGGGTACAAACGATCCTGTCCTGAGGCTTTACATACCTTTTTCCACCCCCCTCCTTGGAGAAACAATTCACCCCAGATATCCCACCCAGTTAAAGGGACTATGCAACATTAGAGGTACAGAATTTGCTAGAAAAAAAGGAGTCCTCCAAAATGTCCCCGCAGACCAGATTGGATCCAGAACTTACTCAAGGTTCTTTTTAGTTCCAAAAAAAGCCAGGGGACTGGAGATCCATTTTGGATCACAGTAGATTAAACAAATCCATCAAGAAATCAAAACTGTGGATGGTGACACTGCAGTCAATATTTCTTTTTCTGGGGAAAGACAATTGGATGTGCTCAGTAGCTCTCCAGGATGTGTACTACCATTTAAAAATGGACAGGCGATCCAGGAGACACACTTTTGGCTGGGAGACAGTCATTACCAGTTTTGAGCTCTGCCCTTTGGTCTCACTAAAACCCCCAGAGTGTTAACCAAATGCATGGCAGTGGTTACAGCTCACTTGAGGTGCCAGGGATTCTGTGTGTTTCCATACCTAGACGACTGGCTCCTAACCACCACCATAAACCATCTACTAGTGCAAGCAAGGGACAAAACCATTCATCTCTGTGCCAAGCTAGGCATTACAATAAATTAAAAAAAAATCTGCCTTGTTGCCTTCACAGCATCTTATATACTTAGGCTCAAAGTTAGACTCAAGGGAAATGCTGGCCAAACTTACCCCCAAAAGGATTCAGCCCCTATACCATCAAACCAAAAGCTTGATATCCAAAAGAAAAGTACAAGCAATGACTGTCTCTCAGGTTCTGGGCACCATGGCAGCTGCAATCATTTTAGTACCTCTAGCACATTTGCACATGAGAGTGCTTCAATGGATAGTTTTCTTCCTGTGGTCCATGCAAGATCTACTATTGTCACACAAGATCATTATCATAGAGTCATGCAAAAAGGGCCTCTGGTGGTGGCTTCAAATGACTCGGTTGACCACAGGACGTCCGTTTGTTTTTCCACAACCAACAGCCACCTTTTCACATGGGCACCGGAACCATAGAGCGAGGGGGAAGGGGTGCCCCCCCCCCCACTTTTGCATGCATCCAACTGAACTTACATATTCCAGTGATATCCGATTTCCCGGTGTTTTTAGTTTAAATTGTTTTTTCTGGCTTTTTCAGCTGACGTCATCACGTGCGAGATGACATCAGCTCTGTGAAACAGCCTGCCAGCCTGTTGAAATTGAGCTTAAGGGCTCAACGTGCATGCATTTCCAGGATCAGAGCTGCCTTCCCAACTGTTCAGGCTGATGGACAGAGAAGAGCCATCATTGTAACATGCTGAGATGTCGTTTTGTAGCCTCTGGGAGCAGAAGTTGGAACAAGCTGCAAGGTATGTATCACACAGAAGCATCTGAGCTGCAGTGTGTGTGTGTGTGTGTGTGTGTGTGTGTGTGTGTGTGTGTGTGTGTTTCTGTGCGTGTGTGTGTGTGTGTGTGTGTGTGTGTGTGTGTGTGTGTATACAATATGACTGATTTTACTAAATTACAGAACACAGCAACACTAACAAAACTTCAGAAATGGAACTACAATAGAAAGCAATGTAAGAGGGAGTTAAGAAATGTCTCTGTCCTCCCATATCACAAACCATGCTTGCTATACCTAATTCTGAGTTTTCCCATTCCTGCAGAATTGAAAATATCAGCTTAGCACAAAAGGCATCCTAGCATTTTGTCTTTCATGGTGGTAGACCTTTCAAGTTAGCATATAAAAAGCAGCAGGGCTGAAGAGGCACACTTTTTTTTCCTGTGTAAAAAGGTAGTTCTTGCACATAAAAAACATGTACAGAACCTCACATGCTATCTAGAATGTATTATTATATTACTTCTGATTTATGGTTCCACTTGACTTGCAGGAATCTTTAAAGTATTGTTCACTAACACTGTAAAATACTCATAACAGTAACTCATATGCTATAGCAATAACTTTTGCTGACTTATTGTAAAATGCATTTACTTGACCTGCAAGTTCGTTCGCGAGTGCTTCTATTTTCCTTCTGTTCGTCTCTCATCTTTGTTCACTGCCTTAATTTTTCTATACATTTATGCTTTATGATTTATATATTGTATTTTCTGTGCTGCATAGTGACATCATTAGGTCCCATAACAATTCATTAACTGAAAGGTACCTATGGATTGCATCAGATATAGGAATTCCATGGCACTTTTTTTGAGTGCAAAACATGTATTAGTGCTGTGCATCACTCTATGTTGTTGTGTCTTTTGGCTTTTCCCGGTTAGGGGTCGCCACAGCAGAACTCCGGTCCGCTAATGATTGGCAGTTGATTTTTACATACCGGCTTGCCAGGCCTGACGCACAACCTTCAACAAAGGTATGCCCATTCACGCATGTCTCCATACAGAAGACGCTCTAGCTGAGAATCGAACCATTTCATTTTGTAGATTCAGAATTCTATATTCTGCTCATTTTAGAATGTACAGTTGCACATCTCTATATAAGGGGTTGTGGTATAGTATGCTATATATATATATATATATATATATATATATATATATATATATATACATACATAGCTACCACTATAACACTGCTGGGATGACTAGTTATGGGCCACATGGTTTCTATTCTCCCAGCTTATCTTTATTATTGAGATGTAGTTTTAATAGATAGCTTTGGTACATATGATATCTGTATCTGAAATATGTTAGTTCTGTTATTCATGTGTTGTAGCTCATTTGCATATGTACCAAGTACTAGCTGCATACTGACATGTTCCTGCTCATCATTTCTGTAGCCATACTGTGCTGTACTGCAGTCTATTAATTATAAATCACACTTTTCCTGAAATTGTTTTTGTAGTGTTCCAGTATAGTGCGGCATTAATCCCTGAGTCTTAGCTAGAGGCACTAAAACATTTGGGATGATTATACTTTTGCTCACAAAACTCGCTCAATTTACTTTCTTTGACAGCAGCTTTGTAACAAATGGAAAAGCTGACTTTAAATGCTGTACTGCTACAACTGCAAAGTATGATGCACGTAACAGTCTCAGTTAGATATAGTTAGCAGCAGGTATGGGGGATGCAGCCCACCACAAGGAAAGTGCAAGAGGCTCCAGAGCAGATGACTGAAAGTTTGCCTAGAAAGCTTGTTAATCACAAAATCTGTGATCACCTTATCAACATGGTTTTCAAAAAATATTTTTTTTCTTGTGAGAAGCAACCCCCAAATACTACTGATGCTGGGAACTTTGTCCTCGCTGCATTTAACTTAGTATAATCAGCTCAGGAGGTGCTACTTCTTGAAGCCATGGCAAACTCCAGCAGCAGAGACCTCTTTAATGCTCAGTCAAGCTCTATTAACTAAGCATTTGGCTTTTGCAGTACTGGTAGGAAAAAAAATACTTGGATTTTAATTAATAGCATTGCTTTTAGTGGAATACTTTTAACAACCTGGAGTAGGGAGAATTATCTTAAGAGCTTCACATTGGAGAGGATGCAAAGGGACATTATGTATTTATGATAGAACTCTCAAAGCATGTGACCAAGGTAGAAAAGAAGCTGGTCTTGAGCAATACCTTAGTATCACTAAGACTTATACCACAGTTAAAAAAAAAGCCCCACTTTAATACACCTGGTGGTTAGAGGTACTCAGGCTCAAACCCTGTACCCTGGGTACAAGGTAAAAAAAGCCTAAAATCCCATCTGTTCCTCATAAAATCTGTTTTTTTCAGGATTTTTGTGGCAAATCACAAAAGGATTGAATTCACTAAATAATGACAGGCATTTGAATTTCAGACTTCATATTCTCAGAAAATAAATGGTAGCACAAAACCTTTTATTCTAGCAATTTTCTAAGTTTACCAACGAAGTTACCAGGGAACTCCAACTCAAGAAAAACACCAAAGAACAAAAGTAGTTCCCCAGTATAATAAGTCACGATCCACGTAGTGCAAACTATTTATTTTAGTAAAAAACAAATACAGTTGAGCGCTTTCATCTAACAATTATAGATTTCATCAGAACAGTTAAACAACTCTATATGCACACTTTAAATACTTAAAAAACCGCCAAAATGCTACCATCTGACCAATTACTGTACAATTAATATTTAAATATTTAATATGGAAAGACCTAAAATACAATTAGAATGTGGTTCTATGAAAGAAATGATTTTTGGTTTTGGTAAAATGCTCAATAACATTAAGGCACTACAGATGGACAATTTATATTTACGTAAATGTATTGACAGTGGAATTGTGCCTATGGGTTTACGCTTTTTTAAGCAACCATTAGGAATTGATTTAAATGATACAAATATGCAGGCATGTAATAAAATGTTTGATAGTTTTGGAATTCAATTTATGGAATTTATTATTACATGCAATGATAGTAGAATTAGTATGTTGTTGAAGGATGTTGAAGAACTCAATACATCTATTTTACAAGATTTATTATACCCACAATGGGAGCGACTACATGTTAAACAATACCAGTATGCTGATAGTAATTGCAAAAAAATGTTTGATAGGAAATGTAATACATTTTTAAGGGACATGAGGCAATATCAGAATAATACAGCATACAAATGGAATAAAAATCAAAATACCTATGTTAAAAATGGTTATGGAATTCATAGAGGAAGATATAACACAGTGGAAACCAGATGGGAACATGGCAGTAGGAACATTAGTGTGAATGATTTTTTAGAAGGAGAGGTACCGGTACAGGGGAACCGAAGATGGGAGAATCAGGAAAGGAGAGAAGGAGAGAAGATGAGACATCCATCCCGATGGGAGCACAGAGAACAGGGGAGGTAGGAGGTGCTTCCATCCTTTCGGATGGTGTCACACACAGTTTAGGGGATTATAAAATATACAATTACACTCAATACCCCATTGAGAAAGAATATTTCTCACTGTTCTCTAAGGGAATGAAATATATTCCCAAAAGGAAATTTGACATGGTGGACACTCTTGTAGAGTTTAAGTTATACATGAGGAAGTTAAATTTGGGAGTATTTTTTCAGGGTATTGGCCAGGGAGAGTCTGACAACAAGGTACTAAAGAAAAAAAGTACATTTACCCCACCTATGCATATTACATTAGGTACGTTTGAGAAAGTAGTGACCAACCAAATATATGATTTATATAATAAGGTACAGAAAAATATTTGTTATAGCAATTGGAGTGTTGCAAATGATAAGGTACTTAGGACTATTTGTGAATTTAATAACATTAGAATTATGACACCGGACAAGGGGGGAGGTGTGGTGCTATATGATATGGATGAGTATACGCAGAAAATGTTTGATATTTTACACATGTCTGAACAATACGAAGTATCTTCTATTAATCAAATAAATATTGCACACAGGAGGATTGATTTATATTTGGAGGAGTTCTTATTGGATGAGAGACTGGATAACAATCTATACGGATTTTTGAAAGTTGAACATCCCACTCTGGCCACCATAATTGGGATACCCAAGGTACACAAGAACGTTAATGATCCCCCTTTCAGACCTATAATATCAGGAAGTAGAAGTAAAACATTTCCATTTGGGAAAGTTATAGATCAATGGTCCAAGCACATTTACACTAGGGTCCCACATTTAGTTAAAGATTCCTGGGAATTTCTGGGTATGTTTAAGAATGAATTATGGGAGGAGAATTTGATCTTTGTCACCATTGATGTTAAGGAATTATTCACTTGTATACCCCGTGAAGATGGAATGACAAGATTTCTAAATAGTTTGAACAAGTACAGTTTATTGGAAAAGGAACAAGTAGAACTCCTATCTGAATTTATGAATATTGTTTTAGAGAATAATTATATATATTTTGAAGGAGAGTATTACAAACAGATATCTGGTGTAGCCATGGGGGCGGCATGTGCCCCCATATATGCTAATTTGGTTTTGTTAGATTGGGAGGAACAACATATATTACATTCCCCCTGGATGGAGTATATAGGTTGTTATGTGAGGTTCCTAGATGACCTGTTTGTATTATGGAAAGGAGGTGTGGATATGTTGGATAGATTTATACAATACATCAATAGTAGTACACAGTACTTGGAGTTTACTTACAACAGTAGTAGGATGGGAATAAACTACTTGGATAAATATATTTTCACTGATGACAATACATTCCAGTCCAAAATATACAGAAAGGAAACTTTTTGCAATGCATACTTGGAATATTCTAGTAATCATCCCTATACACAGAAAAAAAGTATAATAAAAGGTCAATGTATAAGGGCTGCAAGGATGACGTCTAGAAGGGATGATATGATAAAGGAGATTGAATACACTGGGAACTTATTTAGACATAGGGGTTACCCTGACTCACTGGTTACAGACGTCACACAATATGTTATTCAAGGATGGGGGAAAAGGTATCCACCATTATTAGGGAAGGAATTTAACAAAAGCTGTGGGAGGCTAGGAGTCTCTGCCAACAGGAGGTATCAAAAAGCTTGTATACTAGAGTACGGACAGTATGTGGGGGAGCTTAGAGAAATATTGGATTCTAACTGGAACATACTGACTAGTGATGATGGGATCAGTGAGAAGATTGGGGACAGACCAAGTTTTGTGTATAAGACTGGGAAGAATTTGAAGAATATAATAGAAATGAAAACCAACCATGGTAAAAATCTTGGGAATAGCAGGTTGAAAGGGACTAGACAATGTGGACATTGCAATCAATGTCAGTATATATTACCAGAAGACAAGATAATTTTGGAGAACAGTTTAAAAAGTATTATTATATTGAGAAGAGGAAATTGTCAGACACAGCACGTAGTATACATAGGGAAGTGTACTTCTTGTCCCAGTTTCTATGTTGGAAAGACGGATAGAAGGCTACGCAACAGGATCTACAATCATTTGTATTGCATAAGGAAGAAAGATAAAAATAATGCATTGTCCAGACATATAGAAGATAGCCCTGGTTGTAATACATTTAAATTTGCTATATTGGATGTGGTCTGTAGCAATCCTAGGGGGGGTAATATTAAAGCCATATTGGGGGAAAGAGAGATTAGGTGGCAGATTAGGCTCAATGCAACTAATTACCCAGGTATTAATGAACACATTCCAACTAAACCATTGTTAATGGTATGAAATAGGTACAAGACAGGTACAAGATAGTTAAGGGGAAGTGTTTATGTATTATAACTTACTTTGATGGATGGGTATGTTTTGGATGTACACTCCATGTCAGTATAGTATTTGAATACAGGAACCTTGAGTTTACAATATGTATTATTAGGTATGTTTATTTCCTATATTCCCATAGGAACTAAAGTGGTTGCTATTTTTTATATATGTAAGCATTTTAATGTAAATACTAATGGTTAAATATGTCATAGGAAGTATTTTACACAGACACTTGTTACAAATTTACCATATATCATATACATTTTTTTTATTTTTTATATTTACAATGTGATTATGTAGGGAATTTGCATACAATATTCATATATTATGTTGTTGTATTTTTTAAAGTGGATGGGATATGAATCAGTATGTTTTTAAATATTAATTGTACAGTAATTGGTCAGATGGTAGCATTTTGGCGTTTTTTTAAGTATTTAAAGTGTGCATATAGAGTTGTTTAACTGTTCTGATGAAATCTATAATTGTTAGATGAAAGCGCTCAACTGTATTTGTTTTTTACTAAAATAAATAGTTTGCACTACGTGGATCGTGACTTATTATACTGGGGAATTTTCTAAGTTTATAAGATCAGTATTTGAAATATGTCCCTATTTGGGAGCTGTATTCCCCATTATTGGCTTTGTCCAGGTTTTTTGTGCTAAGAGGTTGAGAGCTGTGGTGAGAAATGAGACCTGAATTCACTAAATTATAGCCATTTAAGTTTCAGTCTATCTTTTAGGAAACTGCTGAATTGGCTTACTGCTATGTTGATCTGACTATAGTGCACAAGGTCCTGGATTCAAGACTTGGCAGTGAAACGCATGGTAGTAACACATTTTATTCTAGCAACTTTCCAAAATTATGCAAGCAGTGTTTAAAATGTGTCCCTGGTTTGTGGGCTTTTGTCCCCCCCCCAATAAATGTTGGCTTTTTCCAGATTTCTTGTGCTGCAAAGTTGAGAGTTATAGTTGAGTATCAAGTGGATTTTACAAGGAGCTGAGAGCTTCAGGGGAAGAGAAGTTTAGTGCTACTTATGGTAAGCTGCTTGCATTGTTACTAGCACAACATGTAGTATACTTGCTTTTGATGCAGAAGGCTGTGGGTTCTACTCTCATAGTATGTAGATAGATCACTAATACTGTATTGTGTTGTACTTTAAAGGGAGTGGATGCTGCAGTCCTATGAATGTCCTCTTTTGGAGGAGTTATCTAGTAACTGTTTCTGTTATCAGTTTGCCATCCATTTTCCATTGCAAAATTACTAGCTTGTCATTTTTTTTTAGTGTAGCATAGGCAATGTATTCTTCAAGGGCAACAGGCACTTTATTTGTAGATAAAACAATTAAATATAAAGTTGCTTGCTAGCAGTAACCTCTTCATTAGTTACAGATCCCTTTAATGTGGAATTATTTAGATGACTTACTTCTGCAGAGATTTTGCATATTTACTAATATTGGTAGATTGTAATGACAGAAGTTTGAGTGGCCTTTTATGGTTAAAATTTTCTGAAATGGGTAGTTTTGTCGTTATTGGTTCATACATTTTGTTTCATTGCTTACTAGAAAAGTGTTCCAAACTACAAATTTAAAACACATTCTAACAAGTGGTGCTGTATTACATAAGGAATATAATTTAATACAATCAGGTTAATACAATCGGGAAGGTGAATCAAAGAATGCATACATGTATGCTTGCTCACAGGATGCAGAAGATCAAAATAGGGGAAGAGACCAGTCACCAATGGAGTTCCCTAGGGTTCAGTGATGATACTTTTTCTGTTTGGCGTATTCATCTCAAAAGTAGAAGGAAATACCAAAGGACTTTGGCCAACTAAGTTTGAGATGACTGCAAGCTAGAAGTAGTTATGGAATCCCCAAATGACTTAGCCATCATGCAGGAAGGTTTGTCCCAAACAATAACTGGTGCCAGAATCATGAATTGAAACTAAACTCCAAGAAATACATTACTGTATCCTTTGGGAAGTCATCTACTCCAAGGAAACTGCCAAATTGACAATGCCCCCTGAGAACTGACCCAGTTGTTTGACATTTGGGAACTTGTGTGTACAGTGACCTAACGTTTGACCAACATGTACCCAGAGTCATAAGAACATCCTTCTATATCGCACAGCTTATAAACAAACTGATTTTGACTAGATCTAGAGATGTTATTGTGCACCTTTACAAAGCCCTTATTAGGTCAATAATTTTGTATAATGCCCACTTTATCTGTCCAGACCCATGCAACATCTCTAGATCTAGTCAAAATCAATTTTAGTAAAGATATAAGTCCTAAACAATAGGTCTTGCATGGACCACCTCAAAGATTTATTACTATACTCAGTATCCCACAGAGTGCTTAGAGGTGACATGTCTGGCATACAAGGCATCCTCCGACCTAATACAGATGGACCTCCTGAACATCAGCAAGTCAAATGGCATCAGAAATACTCAGTCCAGGATTCTAAACTGAATGTTGTGGAGGGATGGATATATATCACAGAGGCTGCCACTGTTCCAGGACAGACTATCCATAAAAATAAAACAAAGCTCATCCATCCATATTCAAATGCAACTTGGATCTAAGGATGGGAAATAGAAAATGTACTCCAGGATTGCCCCTCATGCCACTAATGGATAGAGGCAGTTCCTAAATGCTGCATCCCTGACATGGGTTCCTCAAATTATCTATGGTATGATCACAGTTATTCTCACTAGGGCTAATACACAATTATCAGCCATGGGATAGGTAAGACCAATCATAAATGTTAATTCAAGCACCAAAAGGGAATTGGCTAAGCTTAAAATGTCCTCCAAGTGCACATATGTTGTGGTACTAAATAGTTATAAAAAATTCCCCTTTTTAGATCACTAAGTGTCTTTCTCACCCTCTGCACCCCCCCCCCAGTCTTCAACAGCTTCTGGCACCTTTAGCTTCTCAGATAGGGTGGGGGGGCATTATCTGGGAAAGACTGTCCGAGGCATCTGGCAGGAACATGAGAACCACTTGCATATCAGTGTCCAAGAGATGAGAGTGGTGCTCTACTCATTGCAGTGTGGTACATAAGCAAACAAGGAGGAACCAAATCCTACCCTTTATGTCAAGAGGCACAAAGAGTATGCCAATTGGCTGCCACTTCTCAACGATCTCTGACAGCAATGCACATCCCAGGGAAATCCAATGTGATAGCGGAAAAACTCAGCAGAGCCATTCTGATGCCTTACGAGTGGTCCCTAAAACAAAAGGTTGTGGAAGAGATTTTCCACAAATGGGGCCAGCTCTGCTGTGACCTTTTCTCTACGTCCATGAACGCCAAATGCAGCAGCCACTTTGCCCTGATTCCCCCTCCGGGAAAGTCACAGAGGGATGCGCTCATACACGATTGGCCCCCGGGATTACTTTACGCCTTCCATCCCTTTCCACTTAAAGCACAAGGAAAAGAATCAAGAACAATAAAAGAAGTAGAAGTAAGCAACCAAACTCCACAGGTACAAAAAGTAAAATTTATTGAGCGTGTTCGTCTCCAAATACAAGACTTCTTCAGAATAAGCTAACAGAGCACAAACTTCCCTGTATATGCACACACAACCTCCTGCACAAGAATTAATTAAACACTAATCAAGTTCCCACCCTTAATTGATACAAGACACATAAAACCAAAATCCTGACTGAATCTCATGAAAACACTTCATGAAAACTAAAATGTATTCATACTAATAACATTTAGACCTGAAGAAGAATAATTTAGCCCATTGTATTCATGAAATAAAACCCTTATGTTGACATGGATTAAAACTACTAAATGCAAAAAGCAGATTTTAATTTCAGTAAGGGACAAAGTATAATTCTATCACTGAGTCCAGGATAGATGGAAGCATTCAATCTAACCTGCCATTTCATTTCTAAAAACTCAAGATAATCATCAGAGGGACCACCTCTTGACTCAAGGTCTACATTATCAATCACACAAAACTTAAAAGTGTTGTTAGGATTGTCTCTAATATGTCTGAACAAGGCATTGTTTTCATTTTTGTTAAGAATGTCATAATTGTGCTGATACACTCTATGCTTAATGGCCCTCTTGGTCTTACCCAGATAGACCCCTTCGTAGAGCTGGGACATAGCAACATAAACTACTCCCTTAGAATAACAAAAATATTTTCTCCTTGGTTTTATCACCTCAAAATGGGGAATTCTGACCTGTTTTGCATCCATCATAAACTTACACTGTGGGGACCTACCACATTTAAAACAATCACCTTCCATAAAAGGTGTATGAACTCTTTCCAACATACCTTTAAATGAGGTCTCCTTATATACAATAGTAGGAGTGTTACCCAACACAGTAATTAACTCTTGTTCAAGTGTAAATACATTCCAGTGTTTGAAAACAATGTTACGGATATCAAAAACGTTTTTTGTAAATGGTAACACTAAAGCCCTCTCAAAGCTGTTAGCCTTTCCAAGGGAAGCATTTTGTCCCATCCCATCTCTGTTACCCAAAAGAATACAGTAAACACCATCAGTTCTCTTGTTGACAACCTCGTCCATATTTTTGACAAATTGTTCAGGATAGCCCCTTTTTGTTAACATCCCCAATAATACCATACATTCATCAATAAATTTGTCATTTTTCGACACCATTCTAGCTAGTTTCATATATTGCCCTTTAACTAGGGCCTTCTTCTGATGTATGGAATGCCAACTGTCATAATGCAAAAGCATGTTCGAATACGTGGGCTTCCTATATAACACATACGTAAACTTTTTGTTGTTATAGTCCTTTCTTAAAGTAGCATCTAAATAATTAAGCCTATTGTCATCAACACTCATCGTGAATCTCAAGAATGAGGTACTGTTATTAAGATATTCAAAAATACTCTCCAATTGCTCCCTCCCTTCCTTCCACTGCAGGGCTATATCATCCAAATAACGACCATAGAGTACCCAAGAATTCCTATAAGGAGAGTTCAGGACAAACAAATCTTCCCATTGGGCTAAAACTATATTAGCAAACAGCGGGGCACAGCAAGCACCCATAGCTGCCCCCTGTGTTTGCTTAAAAAGCTGCCCTTCAGAAATCAGGAAATTATCTAATACAAGTTCCATGCATGCCCTAACTGTAAGAATAGTATTGTGATCTAGATTAGTGTTAGTACACAAGAAATCATAAAACCATTCAATTCCCTGATCATGTGGGATCACAGAGAATAGGTCACAAATG
Organism: Protopterus annectens; assembly: GCF_019279795.1. Lineage (NCBI taxonomy): Eukaryota > Metazoa > Chordata > Ceratodontiformes > Protopteridae > Protopterus > Protopterus annectens. Next base: position 863,422,193 of record NC_056739.1, read on the forward strand.
TCTATGGTAACCATAAGTAACCTGTCATCATATAAGTCCTGCCTTATCTTTGATAAGTCTCAGGACTCTTTGAATAAGAAGGGTCGTTGCTGTAATACATTCTTCACTTTATGGTCAATGAATTTAGCCAGACAAAAGGTCCTGGATGCATTAGCATCCACAATCAGGCAGAGTGGTGGATTATTGACACTTTTATGAATCTTGGGAATTCCAAAGATGGTCGGAATCCTAGGACGGGTTGTACTCAGGAAGACATGTCCTTCTAAGGTAATCTGCCCATTTAACATAAGCTCATCGATCACTAAGTCTGTGTTCCTCTATGCAATATTGAGCTTGTTACGGGAAATTTACATATAGGTGTCTTTATCTCAAACATCCTCCCAATATAGTCATTCGTGTCCATAATCGCTAACCCCCGCCCTTGTCCGGTTTCATTATCTTAATTGTTTTATTCATAGTAATGTGTTTTAACAATTCTAATTCATCTTGGGATAGGTTACTGCCTTCATTCAACGATGTCATACAGTTGTTTTCCCTGATGTCCATTTCACATAACTTCTCAAGTAATCCAACCATAGGGTGGGTGGGAGGAATGAATGTACTTGGTCACTTTAATTTGTTACATAATGGGGGCCCCTCATTGTTGTTATGTCTGAAATGCAGAGCTAAATTCAGTTTCCTACTAAATGTTTTTAACTGCAGGATACTCTCTACCGCATTGGCCTTCCTGGCTGGAAGAAAATTTAGCCCCCTTTCAAACAGATTTGCCCAAGCTGTCGTGACAGGTGCCTGACTTAAATTATATAGCTTAAATTCATTTTCATCATTATTCACTATGGAACAGATGTTGTAAAATTCAGCATCACTGTTAACATTTAGTTCCTGTAGTGTGTCTGATTCTGCCCCCCCCTGATAATCCTGATAAAAGTAAGTGTCCTGGTAACCATTGTGTTGTTGCCCATTCCTCTGATTCATTATTCTGTGGGACCTCCGTAAAGACGGGTTCCCTAAATGGTAGTTCTCATTGTAATGTGCCTCTTCCACTACTTCACTTTCAACAGCCATACCAGTATTAAATGTTTCCCCCTGTTGCATCCTTTGTTGCCCTATAGGCGGGTCAGGATAAGCTCTTCCACTGTCATAATCACTTTTGTCCCTAACCAACTTTTTGCCTTTCCTCATTTTTAATTCAAGCACAGTTTTGTCAACACTATCAATGACAGATCTAAACTCATTGATTTTATGCACAAATAAATCATTCCTGATACTAACATCCAACTTACAAATATCAGCATTCAGATTTGACATGTTAGAAACATTATCAGCCATTAAAATCTTAAGCAAATCACACCCTTGCCTGTTAAATAATGAAATCAGTTCTCGATGCAAGGGTGAGTCTTTTTCAAGTCCTGTGGGATATCTCCACATTCGCAGCCCCATAGGAACATGCTCATACCAAAGACATTCCCCCAAATAACAGTTTTCAAGTTTAAGTTTTTTGTATTGAAGAACAAGTTCATGAAATTTGATAATCTGCATGTCTAAAGTTCCCAAATTGTCTCCCCTGTTGGCGTTTTCATGTCCCCATACCACGTTGCTCCTCAGCCATTCAGTGACTAAAAAATCCCTTCCACTCACTCCACTGCTTCCTGGAGCATTAAGACAATCACTATCCCCATTAGAACAGCTAACGTTAGCTGATGCAGTATTCCTTTGGTCTCTCTCAGCCGTACCAGGAGATCTCTGTGCAGAGGTGATAGAAAAACTTACCGAACTTTGAGATAGGCAAGAAAAGGGTCACTCTTCAGCTCTTCTTTCATTTTTACCAATAAGTCCATCCACGTTGGCAGTTAATTCAGCCACCACCGAAGTAAGTGACGCGATAGAAGCTAAAAGTGACTGCAGATCAGGACCCTGAATGCCAGACTGCTGTTCTCCTCCTTCCATCAGCAAAACCACTTAAACTACAAGGAAAAGAACTAAGAATAATACAGGAAGTAGAAGTAAGCAGCCAAACTCCACAGGTACGAAAAGTCAAATTTACTGAGCGCTTTCATCTCCAAATACAAGGCTTCTTCAGAATAAGCTAACAGAGCACAAACTTCCCTATATATACACACACAACCTCCTGCACAAGAATTAATTAAACACTAATCAAGTCCCCACCCTTAATTGATACAAGTCACATAAAACCAAAATCCTGACTGAATCACATGAAAACACTTAATAAAAACTAAAATGTATTCATACTAATAACATTTAGAGACCTGAAGAATAATAATTTAGCTCATTGTATTCATGAAATAAAACCATTGTGTTGCCATGCATTAAAACTACTAAATGCAAAAAGCATATTTTAATTTCAGTAAGGGACAAAGTGTAAAAATTCCTTGTTCAGGCATAATAGAGACCATCATAACCACACTTTTAAGTTTTGTGTGATTGATAATGTAGACCTTGAGTCAAGACGGGGTCCCTCTGATAATTTTCCTGAGTCTTTAGAAATGAAATGGCAGGTTAGATTGAATGCTTCCATCTATCCTGGACTCAGTGATAGAATTTCATTCATAAAAGTGTCACTAATCCACCACTCTGCCCGACTGTGGATGCTAAAGCATCCAAGATCTTTTGTCTGGCTAAATTCATTGACCATAAAGTGAAGAATGTATTAGAGAAAAGACCTTTCTTGTTCAAGGACTCCTGGGACTTCTTATCAAAGATAAGGCAGGACTTATATGATGACAGGTTACTTATGGTTACCATAGACATTTGTGACTTATTCTCTGTGATCCCACATGATCAGGAAATTGAATGGTTTTATGATTTCTTGTGTACTAACACTAATCTAGATCACAATACTATTCTTACAGTTAGGGCATGCATGGAACATGTATTAGATAACAATTTCCTGATTTCTGAAGGGCAGCTTCTTAAGCAAACACAGGGGGTGGCTACGGGTGCTTGCTGTGCCCCACTGTTTGCTAATATAGTTTTAGCCCAATGGGAAGATTTGTTTGTCCTGAACTCTCCTTACAGGAATTCTTGGGTACTCTATGGTCGTTATTTGGATGATATAGCCCTTTAGTGGAAGGAAGGGAGGGAGCAATTGGAGAGTTTTTTGAATATCTTAACAACAGTACCTCATTCTTGAGATTCACAATGAGTGTTGATGACAATAGGCTTAATTATTTAGATGTTACTTTAAGAAAGGACTATAACAACAGAAAGTTTACGTCTGTGTTATATAGGAAGCCCACGTATTCGAACATGCTTTTGCATTATGACAGTTGGCATCCCATACATCAGAAGAAGGCCCGAGTTAAAGGGCAATACATGAGACTAGCTAGAATGGTGTTGGAAAATGACAAATTTATTGATGAATGTATGGTATTATTGGGGATGTTAACAAAAAGGGGCTATCCTGAACAATTTGTCAAAAATATCATGGACGAGGTTGTCAACAAGAGAACTGATGATGATTACTGTATTCTTTTGGGTAACAGAGATGGGATGGGACAAAATGCTTCCCTTGAAAAGGCTAACAGCTTTGAGGGGGCTTTAGTGTTACTATTTACAAAAAAACATTTTTGATATCCGTAACATTGTTTTCAAACACTGGAATGTATTTACACTTGAACAAGAGTTAATTACTGTGTTGGGTAACACTCCTATTGTATATAAGAAGGAGACCTCATTTAAAGGTATGTTGGAAAGAGTTCATACACCTTTTATGGAAGGTGGTTGTTTTGGTACTTACGTATTATCGCAACCAGATTTTTGCGGTCGTGAAAATAGCATACTTCTAGTGAAAGGAGATCATGTAAGACTCAGAAATGATCTTCATACCGTTTTCTACTGTCACATTACATTGCTTAACTATCAGAACCACAGTAAGCTGTACCCATACACAGGGAGTTTCTGTCGGCAGTTACTGCTGCCGTTACCTGTCAGCACCAGTGACTTCCAAAGCTGCCAGGAGTCTTCCGTTTTTTTTTTTTCCTTACACCTTTACTGTGTACCTCAAGCAAGACTGACCACAAGTCTGATGGCAGGAACCTGATTCTACATGCCAACATTAAAAGACAACAAGAAAGGAAGGACATAATGGCAAAGTAACAGCCACACACACTTTCCTTGGGGTGCTGGCTTTGAAGGAAATAAAGTTTAAAAAAGGAATGCACGCCATTATTTACTGATAGCAGTACTCATTAATGAGTCGGCACATTTACTTTTCGTGAAGTCTGTCATCCCTTCTACTCTGAATTTCTTTAATAATAAATCACATTTGTTACATTTCAACTACACACTATAGGGACACTTTCTTAAACTTGCTCTTACTCCCTGTTTACAACCTGCAGAAATCGGCATGTACAATAACAGCCATGACAAATAAATCGTGCATCTGTAATGCATGCAAATCAGGAAGAGGTTTTTTAAATTTGCTGGTCTTCCTGAAGGCAGTCCACGGTTTTTAGTGAGCAGTAAGGACTTCCAATAACACTTTGCATTGTTGCATGCCCGCCTTTCACTTCTAGTATGGTATTTTTGCAACCGCGAATATCTGGTTGAGATAATACGTAAGTACCATTGTTTTAAATGTGGCAGGTGCCCTCAGTGTAAGTTTATGTTGGAACCAAAACAGGTCAGAATTCCCCATTTGGGGGTAATAAAACCAAGGAGAAAATATTTTTGTTATTCTAAGGGGGTAGTTTATGTTGCTATGTCCCAGCTCTGCAAAGGTTCTATGTGGGTAAGACCAAGAGGGCCATTAAGCAGAGAGTGTATCAGTACAGTTATGACATTCTTTCAAAATGAAAACAATGCCTTGTTCAGGCATATTAGAGAGTTTTGTGTGATTGATAATGTAGACCTTGGCTCAAGAGGTGGTCCCTCTGATGGTTATCTTGAGTTTTTAGAAATGAAATGACAGGTTAGATTGAATGCTTCCATCTATCCTGGACTCAATGATAGAATTACACTTTTTCCCTTACTGAAATTAAAATCTGCTTTTTGCATTTAGTAGTTTTAATCCATGTCAACATAAGGGTTTTATTTCATGAATACAATGGGCTAAATTACTACTCTTCAGGTCTAAATGTTATTAGTATGAATACATTTTAGTTTTCATGAAGTGTTTTCATGAGATTCAGTCAGGATTTTGGTTTTATGTGACTTTTATCAATTAAGGGTGGGGACTTGATTAGCGTTCAATTAATTCTTATGCAGGAGGTTGTGTGTGTATATATAGGGAAGTATGTGCTCTGTTAACTTATTCTGAAGAAGACTTGTATTTGGAGATGAAAGCGCTTAATAAATTTTGCTTTTCGTAGCTGTGGAGTTTGGCTGCTTACTTCTACTTCCTTTTCCCTCCCTTTCCCTTGACACCAAAGGTTCTTCAGAAAGCCAACACATTGAAAAGCACATTGATTCTCATTGCTCCATACTGGCCTCAGCAAATTTGGTTCCTGTTTCTGTGGACCCATCCCCAAGAGGAACCATGGATCCTGGACCCAGTTCTGACCTTCTGACTCATTCATCATGGACGTTCCATCCATCAATCCAGACCCTAAAGTTGACAGAGTGGCTGCTCCAGTTCCACAAATAGCCAGGCTCCATGACATCTCCCTGACAGTTAGACATATTTTTATTTCCTCTCATAAGCCTTCTCCCTGAAAGGTATACTCTAGCAAATGGAAAAGATTTTCACACTGGGCCTCTGAGAACAATATATATCCATTTATGGCTCCCATCACAACAGTGCTAGAATTTCTCGCTAAACTTTTTAATGAGGGTGTGGCAGCAGCAACAATTAGAGTCCAGCTAGCCGCTATATCCAACTTTCATACTGGGGAAATGGGGCTAAAAATCATGTCCCACAAACTCTGTAAAGGCCTTTTTAAAGGGGACTTTCCTGCTAAGACCTTCAGTCAGAGAACCTCCAGCTCCATGGGATCTAAATTTTGTTCTATCCACCTTAATTTTGCCTCCCTTTGAACCTGCATCATCATGTGACATAAAGTTTTTGTCATGGAAGACACTTTTCTTGGTGGCCATTACCTCTGCCAGATGAGTATCTGAACTCCAAGCTTTATCTATACACCCTCCTTACATAGTTTTTCACAACGACAGAGTTTCCTTACGTACTAATCCTTCCTTTCTACCTAAGGTGTGCTCAGAGACCAATCTAAATCAGTCTATTGAATTACCTGTGTTCTTCCCAAACTATGGCAACAGGGTAGAATATAGACTACACCAGTTGGATGTACATAGGCAGTTGCTCTTAAAACATTTTTTGAATGTCAGACCAATTTTTTGTGTCCTTTTCAGATAAAAAGAAAGGATTACCAGTCTCAAAAGTGACACTGTTGAAATGTCTCACAGACTGTATTTCCTTCACATATAGAGCTCACAACAGACAATTACCAGGGCAAAGTGAAGGGCCATTCCACCAGAGCTATTGCACCTTCCTCTGCCTTCCAGGCTAGACTCCCCTTGGATTCTATTTGTACAGTAGTCACATGGGTAAGACTTCATACCTTTATCACTCATTACAAAGTAGATGTGGCTTCTCAGAACAGCGCTTCCTTTGGGTCCACTCTTCTGAAGATTTTATTTCCTTGAGCCACCCAAGAAAGAATGTGCTAGGGATGCTGTCCCAACCAGCATAGAATGAAGGTGAGATAGGACAACATAACATTAAGAAGTTATGTACTCACCATAACATTCCATGTTTGTTGTCCAGCTTGCCTTTATTTTTGCATCCCACCCTCCTTCGCTCTTGGAGGATCGAATGGATAATTCTATTTTTTAATTGGATTATGGAGTCTTTGATTCCCTTCTGGATCTTCTCTTCACAAGTTGATTCATTGTTACACGATGTTATGCTTTCTCTTGCAAACAAGATCTGGGTTACCTTCCCTGAGAATCATGGGATAGGGCTTAGCCTCGAGCCAGTGGAAGCTCTCGAGCTTTTGAATTAGGCCAAGTCGGAACTGATGCTTGGTTCCAAACCCAACCAGCATAGAATGAAGGCAAGATGGACAACAAAAATGGAATGTTATGGTGAGTACATAACTTCTTATTTTCTGTGGATAAATTGTATTTAATTTCACTTTGTGGGTCGGCAAAGTGTTTTAAAGTGTTTTTTACTGTATTTGTCTTTGAAAAAAGTGACTTCTAAAGATTTTTTTCCTGGCATTTGCTGCTTACTTTCCCCGGAAAAGAGGTACCATTTTCAACCTGACAATGGGCCAGTCTGTTGGTCCCACAATCTGGCCTTCTTTAAGCCACAAAAAAAGTTAAGCAAAGAGGCTATGCCCTGACAGCAGTTTGCCTCACCTGCAGGTGGGTCACTCTGCTGTGGGCATTAATTGTACCCATATCTCTCAACCTAGAAACATCAAAAATCTGGACAAAGGCCATGAAAAATAGGTACAAATCTGTATGCTGATTAACATAACATTTGGATACATAATTATGTAACCCCACCCACTCCTATGGAATTGTGGGATACCAACTTTCAAATGCAAACTGAAGAACAGACGTATGGCCTCAGCCGAGACCCTGTAGTAAATGGTATATGGTCAATATACAATCAGATTGTGCTTAAAATGCCACTTGACTTGTGCAGAGCAATAACCAAAGAACTAGCAAATAACCAGCACTTACACATGTAAAATGCAATAACAACCAAAGACTAGTAATTGAGTGAGCGAGATTCAATACACTTGCAGGGCACACACACACGTAAATAATAACAACCAAAGAACTAGCACACTCAAAAGAAGTTTGTCTAAAATGCATAAGTTATATAAAGTTTATTTTGGAGATGATATGCAGCACATGGGTTATGCTGCTTTTGGAAACAGAGCATACATTACATGGAATTCATAGGTGACATATCGTGTTGGAGTAATAAATAGTGTGTAAATAGGTAGATCTCTTCATATGTGGTTAAATTCAATGTGACAAAACAATGGAAAACAACGGTATTACACACACACACACACACACACACACTCACACACACACACACACACACACACACACACACACACACACACACACACACACTTCTAAGTTGACACAATGAAGTAAATGAGAAGAATCATGAAAGCATAAAAGACGAATGGACAAAAACATAACCCCTCACCACCCTTAAAGTGTTACAGTCTGGAGTCAGACACATCTAATATGGACAAGACTATACTGGAGTTTATAATATCAATTCTGTAAATAATTCTATTTAAATGAATTTCAAAAGTCCTTTTTGAAAAAATTAAATATAAAAAATGCTCATTATTTATAATATTTAGAGACTTTAAATAAATACTGTTTCAGAAAAAAAGCAAGTCAACAGCATTATCATACACTAACATACAGTATTCCAGCAAAAGCATCTCTATGTATGCTTTCTTTCCATTCTTCCTCCCAATGTTAGTGAAGTCTGAGCTACTGCAAGGCATGCTTATAGATGTCTTTCATTATAGCAGGCCCTAAAATTATGATTTACTGAGTATAACTCTATTTTTTCCTCATAGGTTCATAGGTTCATACTAGGCTATGTGCCCAAGGGCATTTATAAGCCTAGCCCATAGTTATGTGGCTTTCGCCACCCCTTTAGTTTGAAGAAAACTATGCCTATTATTTTGCTGTGCCTCTGTCAAGCAGTGACACTGAAGTAATCCCTGGGGTATATCTGCGATCTCCCATCCATTGGTCAAGATTCCTCTTGAACAAGACCAGCGAGGTGCTCTGCCTCATATGTACCGGGATTTTGTTCCACAGCATAGGGAGTCTCTGGGTGATGAATCTGTCCCTCCAGCATGTTCTATTAATAACCGTCTCAAGGTTTAAGTCTCCCACCCTTGTGGTTCTGAGGGATCTAGATTTTTTGAGGTGAAGCATATTCATCAAATCTGGGTTTGACATGGCCTTATATGTCAGGCACAGGTCACCTCTGAGCAAGCGGTATGCGACTGAATAGAGCTGGAGTTCTTTCAGTCTGGCAGCATAAGACATATTTTTGAGACCCTTTATCCTTTTGGTGAGGAACTTTTGGGGCCTTTCCAGCTGCTGCAGGTGTTGGGTCAGATACATTCCGAATGGGGCATTGTACTCAATCATAGGTCTAATGAGTGATGAGTACAGGGGGACGATGACCTCCCTAGATCTAGATGTGAATCCCTTCATGATCAGGTGGGCAATGTAGAAGGTTTTCCTAACTACTTTGACAACATGAGTGTCAAACGAAAGGTTACTGTCAACCTGGGTCCCCAGATCTCTGATGACTTCTTCTGTGCTCAGTGGATTGCCACCTATATGGTAGCTAGGGGTAACCTTGTTTTTCCCGAAGGGTATGACTATGCATTTCTTGGTGTTTAACTTTAGACCATGGCTCTGGCACCAGTTATCCGTTTCTGTGAGGCCCTTCTGAAGTATATCTGTGTCAGATGTGTTTTCGACTATGGTGCCCAGTTTGCAGTCATCTGCAAACTTTGTCAGCCATAACCCTCCTGTGTTTGCTTGAACTTCAGAAAAGTAGATGCCGAACAAGAGTGGTCCCAGGACTGAGCCCTGTGGGACACCACTTGTGACAGGCTTTGAGTCTGACATGGCGCCAGCAACTCTGACCCTGTGGGTTCTGTCACTTAGCCAGTTTGCAACCCATCTTGTGATGTATGGGTTTACATTTAAGCCGATGAGTTTTTCGATGATACCTGAGTGGGGTATTGTGTCGAAGGCCTTTGCCAGGTCGAGGTAGGCTGTATGGACTGCCTTGCCCTCATCAATGGCCTTGGTGACTGTTTCGAAAAAGTCAACCAAGTTTAAGAGGCATGATCTGCCTTTGACAAAGCCAAACTGGGATGGATCCAAAGTCTGCAAGTTCCCTATGTCTTAATTTATGAGTTCCATTATGATCCTCTCCATGGCTTTGCAGATAAGGCTTGTCAAGCTAATGGGACGGTAATTTCCAGGGTCGGTGGAGGCACCGCCCTTATGAAGTGGGACCACAGTCACCGTGCGCCACTCCTTGGGTACGTATCCTGAGGTGAGGCTAAGATTAAACAGCTGTCCTAACAGCGGGTTTAATTCCTCATTGAGTTCGTGGAGCACACAGCCGGGGACACCATCCGGTCCTATGGATGCTGTGTTTTTTGCCTTGGAGAGAGCAGTTCTCACCTGGGCGTTGGAGATGTTTGGGGGGCTACAATCCTCTGGTATAGATATCTCTCCTTTTGGGGGGGGGGAGAAGTTTGCACTGAACCTGTCAGCCAGTATGTTGGCAATGTGTGTAGGTTCAGTAATCTTCACATCATTTTGAACTAATTCTGAGCATATCTGGGAGTTTCCTCCTAGGTTTCTAACATAGCTAAAGAAGGCCTTATGATTGTCTTTTGAGTCCTTGGCGATTTTCTCTCAAAATTTGCCTTGGATGATTTTATGAGAGCTCTTAGTTTTTTACTTATAATGATCAAAGGTGTCTTACCTTTCAAGGATTTTGCTCTTTCTTGTAGTAGCTTCCTCCTTTTGTTGTAGAGCTTGTTTACGGCTGGGGTCCACCAGACTGGATGCTTGCCTTTGGTACAACGAGTCTTAGTTTTGTTTGGGATTGCCTGATCCATGCAGTCCTGTAGGTGCTGGTAGAAGGCATTTGTAAGTGATTCAGCGGTTTGAGTAATGTTTACCACTGGCTCAGGGGCCTTAAAGGAGACCACACTAGTTTTTAGAAGTGTGAAGTCGGCTTTTGAGAAGTTTTTCACTGTGGTCTTTTTTATTTCAGGTGGAGGCGGGATGAGGACCTCCAGCGAGATTAGTTTATGATCTGATCTCACCAGTGAGGGGTATACTTCCGGTGTTGAACATTGTGATCCCATGTTCATGATGATGAGATCAAGTATGTTTTCTCCTCTTGTGGGGATGGTGACTAGTTGTTCCATGGCATTTGAGTTTATGAACTCCAGGAACCTTTGGGCTAGAGTGTTTGGGCTTGAATAGTGTTCCCAGTCTATATTAGGGTAATTGAAATTACCTAGTATGATGGTATTTGGAGATACATTTATCCCCTCCAGTGTTTTCAGGAAGGCCATGTGAGGTTCCTGAGTTTGAGAGGGTGGCCTGTAACATGCTACAAATTGCAGAGCAGTCTTGCCTATGGTTAATTGCACCTGGATGGTCTCCGATGCATCATGCGTTGCCACCAACCTTGAGGTGTGTGTGTCCTTTATGAATATGGACACCCCCCCTCCTTTCTTGGTGTTGTCCGGATTTTGGGGCCGGAACGCATATGAGGTGAAACCTGATAGTGCTGGGGTGCTCTCAGGAGCCTTGAACCAGGTTTCTGTCACAGCACAGACATCGATGTTCTCCATACTGAGAAGGGCCTCGAGTGCGTGCATCTTGAGATTGAGACTTCTGGCATTGAGCAGCATTACCCTTAGTTTTTTTCCTTTTTTGTGTTCTAGGGTGGTAGGTTTAGAATTTGAGCTTTGCCTAAAAAAGGCACTATGGGGGTGGCAACAGCCTTTGCCAATATCCGGAAGCCCAGGGGTGACAGGTGCAAGCCGTCCCTTGCGAAGCAGCGTGGCTTGTCCAGCATGTCATCCCAGGCAGACAGACATTGGATCCCCTTTGAATGACACCAAAATTTAAGCCAATTATTAAAGCTGATCATCTTATCACTGTATTGTGGCATCATTCTAGGTGAAGGTAGGATACTGCTCAAGGTCAGGGTCATACCTGCCTGGGCTACATAATCAGAGAGCTCCTCAATGTCTCTTTTCATGTAGTCCAAGGAGGTACATCTCAGGTCGTTGACACCAGCATGGACAATGACTGAGTCGTACTTGTACTTGCTGTTGAGAGACCTGAGTGCTTGCGTTATGTGGCAGATTCTAGCACCTGACAGGCAGCTTACTGTGACCTTCTCCTTACTCAGTCTGGTGAGCGGGACGTCAGTGTGCCTGACTATGGAGTCACCAATGACGAGTGTGTCTGGCATTGTGTTTGGCCTTAAGGGCTGTGACTGTTTTCTTTAGATAACTACAAAATACTACAAATTAATTATAAACATGCTCTTTGTTTGGTTGTTATTTCATGTATTGTCACAGATTGGTATCAGCACTTATAAATATTTATTTATATTATGACTGAGATGAGTGGATTGGACTTAATGAATATACTGTAGCCTGCAACCTTCTTCTTGATAGCTGGAAAGAAATGTCAAAGATCATTTGGAATTACCCTACATCATGATATAATGTTTTTTGCTTTAAATATTCGTGTAGATTCAGTCAGTATGAATGACATTGAGTAATTTCAGTTGGGAAGTAATGGAGCTGTTGTAACCTGGAATATAGCTGCCATTGAAAAAAAAAAAACATTTAAAGTTAGTCATGCAGTGTCTGCTTATTTCAGAATAATAGTATCAGAAAGCATGATCTAGGACATTTGCAGTCATACTTTTCTTGCTAGTAGTTACCCGCGGTGGTGGTGCTGCGGTAGCGTTGTCGCCTCACAGTAAGACGCTGTTCGGTTCGATTCTCAGCTAGAGCGTCTTCTGCGTGGAGACATGCGTGAATGGACGTACCTTTGGGGTGTACGAAGGTTGTGTGTCAGGCCTGGCAAGCTGGTACGTAAAAATCAACTGCCAATCATTAGCAGACCGGAGTTCCGCTGTGGCGACCCCTAACCGGGAAAAGCCAAAAGACACAAACAAATTTTTCTTGCTAGTAGTTCTGTATGAATTATTACATATCGGCAGGGTTCTCATTATACAGTCATTAGAAAACACAAGAAACCTCAGGTAAAGTTTGCAGCATGATGTTTGTGTGTGCCTGCAGATGTTTTGCAACTTTGAATTTCTATAAATATTTTCCTGCCATATCTAATGTTCAGAAAAGTAGAAGTTTTAAAAGTTTTCTCCAGCAGATACTTTGCTGTTTTTTAAGGGTTCTTTTTAACAGCCTGCAGATTTCAACTTCAAAATGTAATACTTTTTATTCCCATTTCCAAAGTATTTTTAGGGAGACCAGTGAATAACACTTGGACTTAACCAGATTAAGTGTAAACTACTACTAGTGCAGAGCAATAACCAAAGAACTAGTCTAGCAAAAAAGCAAATAACCAAATAACTATCACAGTAGCACTTGAGCGAGATTGTACGGTTGAGCCCTTAAGCAAGAGCAGCTGCAGACAGTTCACTTATTCAAATTTCAAAAGCAGTTGCAACCAGAACTTTTCAACTTACTTTGTCTAAAAGTACACTTGCAGAACTGGAGCCTGCTTATAATAACATTACAGCACAATGAGCACAATGGAATACATAAATGGAAGACTACTAGACTGATAAAACCCACATGGATGGTCGGACCGGTAAATTTAAATTAAGTACGAATGGTTCGGTAGCAGCTATATGCCTCATGCTGACATCATTGCGCACACCATGCACGCAATGATGTCACAAACAGTAAAGAAAAAAAATGGGAAATTTAGAAATTAAAGGGGCCACACGGGAATTTGAGGCACCCCAATATTTTTCCCTCAAAATCGGTATTTACCGAGGATTTCGGTATGATTGAGAGGTATGATTGTACCTCAGACCACTCATCTTTTACACCAGATCCCTCTGGTGTAGCACCTACAGCCACTGTGGAAGGCAGGGTTAACCATGTCCTCTGCAGCTGTTGAGGTCCCCTCAGTGGGCAAGGAGAGCCATTCTTGTTGGCCCTGGTTGATGGAGCAGGGAGGACTTCCCTGTTTTGTCAGAATGTTGTGCCTATACCCGGGGAAGCTGTTGATGCTATAGATAACACTGCTGGTCCCATTTTTTCTTGTAAAAAAGAAACAAAAAACTAAGCCGGTATCTACTCCTCCTCAAATTTCCTTAGACAGGCATAGTTTACAAGGTCATGCTCAGGGTTTAATTCAAGCTGTTGATCCTTCTTGTAAAACAGTCTGTGTTAAAGAGGGATACCTCCTTTCCTGAAGAGATTCAAGATTCTGAATCTGGACAGGAGGATATAGACATAGTTGCAGAGTTTCTTCCTAAGATTTCTGATTCCGACTCAGAGGAGAGATCAGTTTCTAACTTTCCCTTTGGGGAGCATCTCTTTTCTCTTGAGACTTTTTCTAGAATGTGCCAGTGTCTTCAGTGAGAGAACACTAAGGTTTTTCAGTCCCTCAGAAGATACTATGGGTTGTTACAGAAGGAATATCCAGAACCTGCACCTATTCCTTTAGGTCTGTCAACTTTGAAGGATGTGTGTTACCACCTGCAGTTTTCCTGACAGTCAGCCAGCTGCCCCTAAAATGGCAGATAGGATGTATAAAAGTTTCTCACTAAGTTTTCATACAGTCTTCTCAAACCTGATCCAGAAGCTGTAGTTTTAGTTAATATTTCAGCTGCTAAATACTTAGTTAATTCTAATCCTACTCTACCTGATAAGGATGGGAAGATTATTGATAAGTACGGTGAAAACTGTATGCTTCTGCAACTTTGGTTTTCAAAATTTTGAAATGTCAGCCTCATATGTTAAAAGTTTGTTCTAATTAATCATGAAAGTATGAGGAATGTTTTATCTGCAGTTTCTTCTTGTGAGGAAAATTTCTCTCTAAATTAATTTCATTTCTTCTATTGTTCAAGTCACTACTCATTGTATACACAGTGTGTTCTCTTGATATTTTTTCCAAGGCTATGGACACTGGTACTGTTTTGAGGATATTTGCATGGCTGCATTCTCGAAACCTCCCAGATGATAATAAAAATGAGATTTAAAATTCTCCTTTGAATATAGATTTTGTTTTGGCCCCTGTGCTGCTGATCAAAAAGTATGGTGAAAGAAAAGCTGATACAGATAATCTCTAAGATTTTTTAGCCCTCATTTTCAAAGGGATTCTCTAACGTCTCAACCAGTTTTGGTTAGAAACAAAATAAACAGTCTCAACTAAACACATACAAATAGACTTTTAAGAAGAAACAGCAAGGGGGGCGGTCCAATAAGAACTTTGTGAATTCCCAAACAAAAGACAGTCCAAATAAGGCAGAATGACTGTTTAAGAAAATTTGGTCTTAAAGAGAAGCAAAATAAGATTAATGTAGCTGGGAGGGCCGAGGAAATCCTGAAGGAGGAGGGAAAATTTCAAGATATTTTGTATGTGTCTTGAATGATGAACAGAACCCGTTTGTCTGAGGTTATAAACTGCCAAACAAGCAAAGACAGAAAAAGTTTTTGAGATAACGAAACCTGAGAAAGACAGAGGTGGAGTGGATTGGAAGGAGGAGACAGTCATAAGGCAGTTGGTTTGTCTGTAAAGGTAGGTTTAGAATCCCTGGAGCTTTGCTGAGACTTCCGGAAACTGCCTTCTGGGAGGACTCTTGCCCTTTAGGGAAGACTTTAGATCATTAAGAAGAAAAGGACCAGCCTTGGAAGGATATTTTTATTCCTGTTTTTAAATTTCAGAGACAAACTATGTTTAGGGTTCTGCATGACCTTTGCCTTCTCCTGCAAGATCATGAAAAGTTCAACAGCTGTAGAAGCAAAGAGAGGTTGCCTATCCAAATAAGAGTCTTATTTGCTTAGCTTTGACATTCTTGGGTAAAAGGCTGAAGTCTAAGCCAGGAAAACCTTTGACATAAACCAGTGACTGCAGCTCTAGAAGAGGCATCTGCAGCATTATAACTACACTTAAGATAATGCCTAGCGACTTGGGAAGCAGATTTAAGAATAGATAGTGCAAAACATTTAGATTCTGATGCCCAGTTTTCCCGGAATAGACAAAAGTGTACCTAACAATATGGGTTTGGCGATTAGGGGGTCTAAAAACTAATGTGGCAGAAAGTTACACTTTTTGACATATCTGTTAATGGCTCTACTGTCTGTATGGAAAACAGAAGACAGGAGCTTTTCATTACAAAATGTAATCACCAATTAATCAGAAGTAGAGTTCTTGTATAGGAAAGTAACTGAATCCAACAGCTTGTAAAGACATTTTAGGAGGCAATGGTTGAGACTCAGGATTAAGGGAAGCAATGGAGAAAGTATTGAGCAAAGCTTCTAAAACAGGAGGAATGGCCAAATGCCACTATAAATGACATGGACCAAACAGAAACCTCAAATGCCTCCAAGACTTCACACACAAAATAAGTATTTTCAGTAGCATCTAGAGTATTCTGTTAAGATAACATGCACCGAGACACAAACAGTGTCATCACAAGGTGTCTCAACCTCTAAGCCCATAAGGCAAAGCACCACACAACACAATATTTTAGTCATAGGAGATTCTGTTGTGAGACACTCCTGCTTGGCAAGCTCAGCAAGGAGAGAGTCACAGTCACCTGCCTGTCAGGACCAGGGTCTGCCAGATCACAGTTGCACTCAAAGCTTTGCACCAAAGTATCAGTATGGCTATGTCATCGCTGATGTGAGTGTAAATGACTGGGATGTACACCCCTGGACAATATGAAGACAGACAAGTTTGAGCTTCCTGACCGTGCATCCCAGAAAGGTATGAGCCTTACACTGAGCAGTTCTCAAAGCTTATCTAAGGATGATTGATACCATAGAGCTAACAGAAGATAATTGACTTTAATAATTGGACTAGTTTTTGGTGTCACTCCAGGACAGTACAGTATTTGCCTGGGAGAAGATTGTAGACTGACCAACTGCTTTGCCAAGGATAGTTTGCACCTGTCTCCCCACCCCAGGCTTTTGATTACTGGCTAAAACCTTGCCCTTGTTCATGGTGCCATTCTTAGGCAATGCTAACCTGATAAAACCTACCAACATAGCTAAACTGACAGAGTAATCTAAAAATGTTACTGCTCAGTGCCAGTAGTCTAAACAGGAGACTCCACTCCCTGCAAGCTCACTTCGTCATGGTGAATATAGACACTGTGTACTTGAGACTTGGTTTAATGTCATAGAGACCCCAGCAGTGCAGGGCTATAATGCCTTCCACACATTTAGACCAGCTACTGCACAGGTAGAGTCTAAAGGTGAAGAAGTTTCAATTTACATCAAACATGAACACACCTCAAGGCTGGTCAAAGAGTATGACACGTTTGAGCTTTTCCACATCCAACATACCAAGAGTAAATTTACATACTATATCCTTGCAAACTATAGGACCTCATCCATGACCCAGGGCACCTATACAACATAAGTGAATGAACTAGAGATACTCTCCATTCAATCCAACTCAATTTTTATGGACGACTTTCCCCCATGGAAATCATACACTACCTTGAGCATGCAGGCCCAGAGATTCCTGAACTTTAACAAAAGCACTCTGGAAAAGCCAGTCTGTGTGCCTATGGAGCACAAGTATTTTTGACCTGGTCCTCACAGTCATGGAAAAAAGATGCACTCCCCCTGATGTAAAGTCCTAATTGGTCAAGTTGAACCACAAAACTATATCCTTTGCAATAAATATTGTGTGGGACCTCAGCTAACCCCAGAACATTTAAAAAAATATTGCAAGGGTAACTACTTCCTACTACACAACAGTCTAGCAAAATTACTGTATAAAAAAGCCACCATGGTGGAATCACAATATAAATAGTTTGTATAACCAAAGAAAGAAAATCATGTCAAAAACACAAAGGGCATTGCCCAGCAAGTTAAAAACTCCCTCATCAATCTGAACAAGCAACTCAAGGGACTAATCAATTCCACCAAAGCTAAATTTGAGACAAAATTAGACTCCGAAGCTATGGACAACCATAAGGCTTTCTTCAGTTATGTCAACAACCTGAAAAGCAACACCCACCAATGTGCTGAACTAATGGTGAATGGAGCCATCTATACATAGAGGATGTAATGAATCTGTTGGCCGATAAATTTAGCTCCAGCTTACCCCTATCACTGCCACCCTCCAGAATTTCTTGACCATCCATCACTAGAGAGAAAAGGTCCTCACTGTGTTCTCTAATGCTAAGAGCACTGCTTCAAAAAGCCCTGATAATATCCTAGGATGCATCCTGAATAGCATGAAACATGATCTGTTTGGTCTGCTAGAATCTCTGTACAATCATAGCCCTCCAGACAGGCCAACTGTAACAGTTATCTATCTAAACAAGGGGCTTTCCACTGACCTGGGGAATTACAGACCCATACATCTGATATGCAAAGCCATAAAAAGAAATTATCATGGATCTGATAAACAATGACATAGGAAACCTGCAGACATTGGACCCTACACAGTTTAGTTTTGTCAAAGGGAAGTCATACCTACTTAACCTGGTGAACTTCTTCAAGGTCACTGAAACTAGGGATGAGGGCAAAACAGTACACACTTCTTACCCAACCTGGCCAAGGTGGTCAGTATAGTACCTCACTTGGGCATTGTCAATAAACTTACAAAATTAGGCATAAACCTATATGTTAACTAATGGATAACCAGTTGTCTACTAATAGGAAGTAAGAAGTTAGGATAGGGGAATCCATCTCCACAAGGAGGTCAGTCACTAGCAGATTTAGATTGACACAGGGATTGGTGTTGAGATCTCTTTTGGCATCTACTTCTTTGAAGTCAAAGCAAATGTCAAGGGCTTCTGGCTGACAAAGTATGCAGATGTCCGCAGACACAGATACCCTGCAAGAGGGCCTGACATAAATAACTGGTGCCAGAGACATGAACTAAAACTCAGTGAGAAAAAATACATAATGGTACTCTTTGCAAAGACATCCATCCCTGGAAAATTACCACATGAATACTATACCCCTAAAAGTAAATTTAGTGGTTGGGGATCCGGAAAAGCATTTTGACAGTAACCTTACCTTTAACCACATGTCTACTATGGTGCAAAAATCATTTTATGTTGCACAACTTATAAGTAAGGACATGGCATCCAGGTACAAGGATGTGATTGTTCCATTATACTTGGCTCTGATGAGACAAACTGTCAAGTACAATGCAAAGTTAGGCATGCATCTGACCAGGTATTTGCAACAGCTTGGGAGACCAAAGACTCACAAAAAGAATAGTGAGGGTAAACGACATATCCTATGCAGGCCATCTCAAAGCCCAATCCTAGTAGTAGCCTCCTACAGACTGCTTTGCAGTATTTTTTGCCTAAGAGACAGACATCTTCTGATCCCATACTAATGGATTTGTTGCATATCCACAAAACAAATTGCATCAGAAATATCCCTTCTACAGTCCTAAATCTCATCTGTGATATAAGCAGGATATGTTGGAGGGACAGGTATATGTCTCAAATATTACCTTTTCTCTAGAAATGCTTCCAATCCCTAATCCTATTCAAACGTGACTTGGACCAATGAATAGGAAATCACAAATTTACCTCTAGTTTGACACCTATATCCCTAATGGATCAGGGGTTGCCTGTGAATGCTTGATGTGAACAAGCCTATATTGTTGCTATAAAATTCTTTCGGGTATTGGTATGTTAGCAATATTTTTGTTAAATTTGGGGTTAGCATGGCTAGGCTTAAACTGGCTCTTGGACGGAGATCCTAGTAACTGCCTATGAGCCTATAAAGGCTAAGGCACACCCATTTACAACAAAAAAAAAAATACTTTCTAAATGATGACTGAGACATCCAAGCCAAAGTCAGCCACAGAAGTCTCTAACCTAAGTTTCTTTGACTTTGGCATCAGAGGGTTGGAGGCTGTTATAGATAAAGATGCCATCTTACCTTGGGCAAGTGCTTTTACATTTCTGATTTTCCAGATACATTTTCAAAGAAGACATATGACTGCTTGTTTGAGCATGAAAGCTTGACAGATGGAACAATTTCTATAATCATGTTCTGCATCAACAAAAAAACACTTAGTATGGTGATCTCTGTGAAGAATGAGCCTCCCGCAATCACATTTCCATCTCTTAGACAACATGTACAAAACATTGAAGAATAGAAAAGATGAGTGTCCCCACTGGAGATACTTATCTGCCTAATGAGTGAGGAAAAGGCATGAATTGTATGGCACACAAACCAAAGCTGAAGTGGTAGTTCAGTACTTGGCTGACAGCAAGAAAGTTCTGAGGTACTTTGTGTCCTTATGTACCTCTGACTCCATAGAGCTGAAGTCATATGTCAGATGTATGGCACAAGGGAGGGCACCCAAGCTTTGGTATGCTGGTCAGATGTATGGCTATCCTTGGTAGGATAGCCCATCAGTTAATAATACTGCAACAGTGATTGTGGAAGGACATCTCTGAGTTTTGACTGATTAGAAGTTCTAAGGAATGGAGAAAATAAATAAAACTTTAACTCCTGCAGGAATTGATACAGGAGTAATGTTCTTTAAGACTTTTCACTTTTCCTTTCCTTCCATTTTAAATTGTAGTCCAATGCTTTGCTTGATTAGCATGATCATAGCCTATTTTTTCCTTTTAACTGCCATCTCTACTGATTCTGATACTCATTGTAATCCTTCCTTCCTTCCTTCCTTTGATACCAGAGAAATCTTGAATAAAAGCCTTTGACCATCTAGCAGAGGGACTACTGAAACATTTAAAACCCAGTTGTCTGTCACAATCTGGTACAAGGAAAAGATTAAGGTGTCCAGGTGGGAAAATCCTGAACAGGCAAAGTGTCATGCTGAGTAGGAGTGGGAAGGTATGTACTTACTATAACAATAAATCTGTGTTGTCTGTTTCCTCCTTTTACCCATAATGCTTCACCATCCTAACACATCTCAGATCAAGTTTGCTGCCCCTAGGATACAGGGACCTGCATTATTTAAAATAGGAAAAATGGGAAGGAAAAAAGAAGCTGAAGTTCAAACAAAGGACAGAGGACCCAGTGCAGGTCTTAGATCTTGTCAGAAGCAAAGGATGGGGGCAGGTGGATGGAGGAAAAATAAAATTGGAAAACACAGGTGGAATGTTGTGGTGAGTGTATAACTTGTTTATCTGATGATGTCCTTTTCATTCATTCTTCAACAGATGGAACAGAATCCCCAGCTACTGTAACCTTGGGTGGTCCTCATAGTAGGATATTCTGGACCACTGCAGAGCCAAAGACTCCTCTGTCCCTGAAAATCAAATCTAATTTATAATGAAACATAAAGATGTAAGAATTAGTCTCAGTTGCAGCTGCACAAATGTCATCTAAGAAAGCCCTTGGCTAAAAGTCTGAAGAAACTGCCATAGACTTCATGGAATGGGCTTTAGGAGGCTTGGGGAAGGATAAATCTTTTTCACCATAAAAAAAAATAATGCATTCAGTTAACCATTCGGCTTATGTAATTTTGGATACTGGTTTGCCCAATCTGATAGAAGAAAAGGAAACAAATAACTGGTCAGATTTCCTGAAGTCTTTGGTTTTGTGAAGATAAAAGTGAGGTTGTCTATGCACATCCAAAAGACATATACTCTCCCTTATTTGAAAAATTAGGAAAGAAAACTAGTAGAGAAATGACCTGATTTATGTTGAAGCTACCTTAGGCATGAAGGATGGATTGGTTTGCAAAGACATCCTGTCTTTGTGAAAAACTGAGTAAGTAGGTTTAGAAGATAGAGCCTGAAGTTCAGATACTCATCTTGTTGATGTGATAGCAACCAGAAAAATGGTTTTCCAAGACAAAAAAAAATAGTTTTGCTTTGGCTGAAGGTTTAAAGAGAGCGTGTGTCAAGTCTTGAAACATGATAGTTAATTCCCAAGAAGGAATAGGATCCTTTAATGGGGACCAGAGTAAAAAGGCTCCCTTAAGAAAGGCTTTGTGTAGTTTAGAAGAAGCTAAGATAGTTATTTTTGCCTTGGTGGAAATTTGAAATGGCTGACAATTGCACTTTAATAGTTGAAAAACTTGCACCTTCATTGAAAATTGAAGCTAAGAATTCAAGGGTAAATAACACAGGTCCTTGCTATTGGCCTAAAAAATAAATCTCTTCCATTTACTTTTGTAACCCTTCCTAGTAGAAGCTTTTTGAGAAGATAGCAAGATATGAAATACTGGGGAGGAGGGCCTGCCCTGTCTAGCAATCAGTGGAATTGAAGAAACCAAGTGGTCAATTTGAGGCCTGCTAAGTCCGGATGAGGTATACCTGTCAGGTGAGATAGGAGGTCTGGTGTGGGATCCAGTATCCAGGACAGATGTAGAAAGTGAGGTCAGAGAAAGGGGAACCAGATCTGACGAGGCCAGAAGGGTGCAATGAGGATAACTGTGCTCTTCAACTGGAATACTTTCTGTAGAAATTTGGAAATAAGAGGAAACAGTGGGTAAGCATAAAGAAGACTAGAGGACCAGTCAAGGACTAGAGCATTTCTCTTTGACTCCTCCATTGGAGGGATCAGGGCAAATAACTTGCTGTATTTGTGGTTGATGGGAGAAGCAAATAGATCATAGCATGGCTGGCCCCATCAATGGAAAATCTTCACTACTTTGACATTGAGAGACCACTTGTGAGACATCAGGATAGACCTGCTCAGTTTGTCCACAATCATGGTGGATTTCCCTGGAATATATGTTGCTATTAGAAAGTGACTGGAAAAGATTGCCATTGCCACATACTCATTACTTCTCGACAAAGTAGGTAAGCTCCATTTCCTCCCTGTTTGCTGATGTACCAGACCAATGACATATTGTCCATCTGAATGGCAATAGTCCCAGCTGAGAGAACATCTTGAAAGGTCTGCAGTGCTAGGAGGACTGCTCTCATCTCCAGGGCACTGATGTGTGTTTTGGCCTCTTCGGGGAAACATGTACCTTGGACTGACCTTCCCAAGTAGTCCCCCCACCCCAAATAGGAGGCACTGATAGTCACAGTGGTTGTGGGCATGGGAAGAACAAATGAGAAGCCTTCACAGAACTGGTTTTACATGAATCCTCCAAATAATATATCTTTTACACACTTGTGTAATCTTGACTGCAGTGGTTAACAGATGTTGAAGGATGGACCACTGGACTGAAAATATCCATGAAGAATTCACATGTGGAACCTGGCCAGAGGAATGAGGGTGATAGCTGCTGCCATGTATCCTGAGGCTTGCAAGATTAATTAGGCTGGAAGAGAAGAACTTTGAATCACTTTCTTGACTTGAGACCTCAATGTCTGCATTTGAGTAGAGAGAAGAGAGGCTATCTGACTATGTCCAGACAAGCAGCTATGAACTCCAAACTCTATGTAGGTGTGAACTGAGATTTGTTGCAATTGACAGTGATTCCCAGATGAATACACAACTGGAGCAATTAGTCCCTTGTCTGTAGAAGTTGATGTCTGGTTGGGGCTGTTAGAAGACAGGTTTCTAGATATGGAAACACCTGGAATCCCAGCAGTCTCAAGTGAGCTGCTGCACTATCAAGCACTTGGTGAACACCATGGGTGCTGCAGTGAGACTAAAGGATAGTGCTGTGAACTGGTAGTGACTGGCTCCCAGATGGAAATTCAGCTATCTCCTGGAGCACCTGTGCAGTTTGATGTGATAGTATGCATCCTGAAGATCTGTTGAGCACATCCAATCACCCTTTTGCAGCAGAGGCAAAATGGACTGAACTGTGACCAAGAACCAGGAATAGAAATACGACCAGCAAACACAAATCCAACAAATGAGGCCAGGAACACCAGCTGCACAAGCCAACTTTTATTTACCACAAAGTAAGCACTTTCGTTTGGTACCTGTGACCAAACTTCATCAGACAATTAAAACAAGTAACCCCCTTACTTATACACATAGATTTTAAACACAATAAATTAATCAACCAGTAGTTGGCATAATTGGTAAACAGAATAATTACATATTTAAGTATTGACAATGAGATACTAAAAAGCAGCAACCAGTCTTCTAACAAAAGTATAAAGCATAAAAAATAAAAAAAAAATATTATTTCAAAGATAAAAACAACCATAAAAGTTTGTTGTAAAACCAATTAGTTGTTTTAAACCAAATAAATCTTATTTAAAAATAAATCAGAAACAGTGTTCATATACAACACAAATAAAAATTCCTTGAGAATCTAAACAAATGCTTTTTTGTCATACCTAGGTTTACCTAATTACTTTAAATTACTGTTAAGTGTAATAGACAGGTGTGCACAAGATGATAGTTAGGTTTATATATTACCTGGTCACCTGTCAAAGACTTTTAATTTTAATTTACTAGCAATTGAAATCGTGTCGTTCAACCTTGGGGGAGAACAAGCATTTAAAAAAAGTTGCCACCAGGTTTCTTTCTCTTCCAGTTGTACTTTCCAAGGGCCACTCCTGGGTTGACTAGAAATTTGTTGCAACACACTAAATTTAAAACTATGTTGAGGACAACTTTTAATATACCTATATAAGGCATTTTTCTTGTTGTTTTGCTTGACCTCATACATATGTTCATAAATACATTGGCCTAACCTGCATTGGGTTTTGCCAATGTAATATGCTTGGCATTGACAACACATGGCAGCATATACAACACCTTGGGTGTAACAATTGTATCTGCCTTTTAGGGTGATATCTTTTTCCTTGATTTTAAGCTTAGATGTTTTTAAAATAAATTTGCATTGTTGACACATTCCACAAGGTGACATTTGGCCGTGCATTTCATGATTATTAGTATGTTCCAATAAGTTCTTCAAATTTTTTTCCTTTTCTAAAGGTGACTTGTGGGGTACTACCTAAGATGTCTGCAAGATCCTGGTCCTGCATAACCATTGTCCAGTTCTTCCTGAGGATATCTTGTATTAATATATTATCCTCAGTATAAGTATATATAAAGGAGCATCTTTGCTCCCTATACTTATTAAACATGAATTCTCTACTCTTGTCAACATTGGACAGGGGCTGCACTGTGTAACTTTTGTTTCCACTAATCATATCTGTGCCGTCTTTGACCCTAATGAAAATTGGTTGTACATAGGTTTGGTCATGGTCCCTTGTATATTTTAAGATAGGGACAAATAAACCTGTCCTCCGTTTATGGATAACCTCTGATTTAATAGAGTTAACAAACAAGATTGGATACCCCCTGGCTAAAAACATGTTACACATAGTGTCACATTCGGTCAAAAAGTCATCAAAAAGTGTGTTCATATGAGCTGCTCTCACCAATTGGCCTTTGACAATGCCACACTTTGTGTGCATAGGATGACTGCTAGAAAAATGTAACATGGTATTCAAATAAGTAGGCTTCCTATAAATTGTAGCCTTAATGTGGCCCTCCCCTAATCTAGAAATAACCACATCTAAATATGGGATTTCTTTTTCATGTACAGTATAAGTAAATTTTAGAAAGTTGGTACTGTTACTGAGGTCATCTATAAAAAGTGGTATAGCCTCATTAGGCCCAACTCATGCCACAAACAAATCATCCAAGTATCTTAAGTATAAGCGAATGTATGTAAAATGTTGTGAACAAAAGAGAAAATGCTTTTCCCATTGAGCCATAATTATGTTGGCAAATAGGGGTCCACAAGCGGATCCCATAGCTACACCCTCACATTGCTTGAAATGGTGGCCTTCGAAATACAAGTAGTTGTTATTAAGAACAATTTCCATTAAATGTGTATAAGTGCTGACAAGTCCTTGTTCTAGGCCAAACTCATCAAAGAGAAAATCAGAAAACCAGTCTAATTCTATAGAGTGTGGGATGCAACTAAAAAGATCCTTAACATCTATTGTTATAAAGACTCCATTTTTGTCAAAGGGGATCAGTTCATTAAATTTTTCTAGGAATTGCCAGAAATCATGACACAGATGTGGTATTTGTGTCACTTTCTCTTTCAAGGAATTGTCCAAGAATTTAGCAATGTAGCTTGTTTTTGACCAGCCTGAATCTACAATAGGACAAAGTGGGGGGTTGACCAATCCCTTATGAATTTTAGGGACCCCAAATATAACTGGAATCTTGGAGTCATCAGTAGTCATATAATTGTACTCATTTATGTTAATTTGGTCCTGTGTGGCCAGGTCAAAAAGTTCCCAGTCAATCCTTTTATAGGCAATATTGATTTGATTAAGGGAGGCTTCACTACAAGTTTGGCTATATAATATTTCAAACATCTTTTGTACGTAGTCATCCCTGTGGAAAATTACAATGCCTCCCCCCTTGTCAGGGCACATATATCTAAGGTCCTTAAACCCCCTCAGTTGCTTTAATAGTATCCCTTCAGAATCAGACAAATTAGATACATCACCTCTTTGGCCAACAAAATAGTAAAAATCATTTTCTCAAGTGACCTCATATTTTTTGAACATATTGAACTGTGATCATCCAAAACTTTGAATACTGTATGAACTGTTTCAATTTACTGAGATCCAGAACTGGTCTCAAGCCCCTGTATTTTTTGGCACCAAGAAGAATCTTGAGTAAGTTCTGGATCCTCTCTGGTCTGAGGTGATCTCTTGGATGACTCTCTTTTTCTAGCAGCTTGTTTATTTCTTGAGACACTGCCTCCCTCTGAGTGGGTGGAACATGGTGAGTTTTCTTCACATTGAATAGAAGGGTTAGAGAAAATGGCAAAGTATAACTTCTGGATATGATTCTCTGCTCCCAGGAATCTTTTGTAATAGATAGCCAGGCTCTCTGGTGCAGAGACAAACGTCCCCTGACTTCCTCTGGATGGGAACAGGCAGGCCTCCTTTTAGGCGTGCTGATAAGGCTTATCCAGGAAGAAATCCCTGAAGCTCTGGTTCTGTGAGCCACCTCTGCCATAAGGACAGCTCCTTCCATTTGAGTTCCCCCCTCTGCCCCTGGGGGAACTATCTCCACATGAATCTTGAAAAGGACGGTGGGATTTTCTAAACCATGATCTGATGTTGTCAATCTTCATTCTTTCATGACAGTTGGGATTTGGTTCCATCCTCAGAAACGGCTTGGTCGATATAACAAGCTCACTCCAGCCAAAAAACTCTCGAACTAAGGTTACACATAGTGCCTCTCTTCCCTTCCCTTCAGGTCTCGTTTGCTGTATAGAGTTTCAAGATGCATCAGATCAGACCTGCTCTCAAGGTAAGTGTTATATTTTTTTCACAATTTTTCGAAAATTTTGCTACTTCCCTATCTAAAACCCCCTTAGTCGCATATATATATATATATATATATATATATATATCTGTATGTATATATATATATATATATATATATATATATATATATCTGTATGTATATATATATATATATATATATATATATATATATATATATATATATATATATGGGATCTGTACAGATCCCTGACGGCACTTTCTGCTGAAGCAGAAATCACCGAACATACATAACCAAAAGTGCTGTTCACCGAAGCAGCACTTTCAGTTATGTATGCTGGTTGTGCCAGTCGCACTATGGTGCGGTTAAGGGAGAATTCCCTTTTCCCCACTGTAGTGTGACCTCGGAGTGAGAATAAAAAAGTAGGGGGGCATAGCCCCCCACATGGGGGGTGTAGCGGGGCTTGCCCCCCCTGCATAAAAGAAGATTTAGTGGGGTTTTTTTTGAACGGACTTGAACGAAAGCACTTTTTCGGTGAAAGTGCTTTTGTTAAAGTGCGTTCAGGTATTGTGGATTCGGACTATTGAACTTTCGTTCAATAGTCCTAGATCCATAGATATAGATATATATATATATATATATATATATATATATATATATATATATATGTGTGTGTGTGTGTGTGTGTGTGTTTTTTTGATGTGTGAGTGTTTTTTCTCCTTATTACCCTTTTCTGGAATTTCTTCATACCATAGGTGGTAAAGGTCCCTTCCTTTCCTCTTACCTCTAGGTAATCTCTAATACCATTGTTGGTTTTATTCCTTTCCTCTTTCTCTTACCCTTCTGGGTATACCTGTATTACCATTGTTGGTATTAAAAAAAAAAAATCTTCCTCTATTACTGTGTGTGTCTGTAATCATGTGAAAGACTATTTGTCTGGTGATTTGTGCTTGTTAAAATGGCTGACAAAAAAGGTACTACTGGTTTTAAGCAGTGTGACAAATGTGGCAGGAAGATGCCGAACTCTGATGGACATCTTTCCAAAGTATATTGTTTAGGAGTCGCACATTTGCAGGTCCAACCACCATGCGAGCTCTGTAAGGGCTTTAGTGCCCACACCTTATCAGAGTGTAGGAATAAGCTAATTTTAAAGGGTTCATTAAAAACACCTTTTTTGGAGGCTTTATCTGAGGCAGAGGCATCAAAACCTCCTAGGAAAGAAACAAAGAAGAGGACCCACTCCATCCCAATGTCTCCTCATTCACATGAACTAAACATGTCTAAAGGGCAGGTTCATACTGAACCGAATACTAAACAGCTGAAATTGGCACTGACATCCAACTCCATCTAGGACCTCCCTCCTGCCTGGAGACGAGGTTTTTCTCCACAGACTCCATCTTATCTTCCTCCTTCAACCTCCCCACAGAATTTGGAGGCCTCTTTGCCGACGCCCCTCCCGGTGCCAGCTTCTTTGGTACCATTGGTGGATCTCACCATGGTTCGGGAATCTACTCTGTGGACTTTGGCTCAGTTGGAGGCGACCCACCCATGGGACCATGCCTTGGCTGCCAGCACATCCCTAGTATGGGATCCCTAGTATGGCATCGAGTTTTTCCACTGCGCCATCTATGGTTCTGGTTGGTTTGACAGCTTTGAGTCTTCTCATGACTCATTCTCTGGAGATGGGCTCGTTGGAGCAGGGTGTGACCCTGGTTCCAAGGTGGCCTTTCTTGGTTCCGGGCTCCCAGCCGTCTTCAAGTGGGCCTGCCTTCCAGATTATGGAGAGAGTGCTTGTCTCAGCAGGCTCAGAGTTGGCACACTCAGCGCTGGAATGTCACATATACATGTCCTCAGGATCGCAGCTGTCACAGTCTACTACACTGGAGCAGTGGGCACGGGAGCAGCAAGATACCGTACCGCAGGGTACTCTCTCTTTGGAGTCCTCTTCAGACTTTCCCCTGATGAGCCACCCCGTAAGAGATCATGCAAGAGGAAGCACATTAATTCCCCTGAGTAATCTCTCACTGAAGATACAGATTACAATGAAGGGGAAGGGTCCCCATGGTTGCCCCCTGAAAATGTCTCCTTTGGAGACATACTAAAGATCTTAAAACAGAGAGGTGACTGGAAGTCCACCAACCATTCCTCAAAGGAATCTGTATTCTTGCAGGCTTTCCGTGCCCAACCCTCTACTTCCTGGGTGACCCCACCTGCAGATGAATTAGTCAAGCTCATGCTTGGAAGGCTCCTGACACCATTGAGCCAATCCCCTGGAGACTTCACAAAATACTCTCCCCCCAGAAGATCAACCCCACTGGTCCAAGGGTTTGGCAGTAGATACTATGATGGTGGTGGCAGCCATGAAGAAGGAACTCACACAGGAGAGTCCTACTGTCCATCCTCCAGACTGAGAGTCTCGGACGTTGGACAGATTAGGGAAGTGGGTTTATCCTTCAACGACCTTTGCCATACAATCATTGAATTATCCGGCACATTTTACCTGTCTTCAAAGGGACCTGATCACAGAACTCTTAGAAACCTTAACAGGAGCAGTGAATGATGAGGTACATGACAAGGTTGCCACCCAGCATGCCACCCTAGAGTCCATCTCTAATTCATCCATGCAGTTGATTGCACATACAACTGAGGGGACGGCCAGAGCAGTGAGTGCAAGTGTTGTCATGAGAAGTCATGCCTGGATGCACTTGTGTGACTTTGCAGACCCCTTGAAGTCTTACTTCATCAACGCTCCCATTGATGTTTCTTCTCTGTTTGGCCCAAAAGTTAAAGACACATTAGGCAGGTGTAAGAAGGATGGAAAGACCCTGTCTGCTGTGGGTGTAGATTTTTCCACCTCTCAACGATCCTATAACAGGAATCAGAGAAGTGGAAAGATGTGGTTCAGGAAGTTCCAAGGGCCCTTTTGTGACACACATGGAGAGTTTTCCCCACGGGGCAGAGGGGGAACTCATCAGGAAGATGCCCCTCCCATGGCAGAGGGAGCCCGTGTAATCAGGGTTCCAGGGATTTCTTCTCTGGGCAGCCCTATCAGCGGTCCTGAAGAGCGGCCTGATTGCTTGCCTCTGGAAGCAGTCAGGGGACGATTCTGTCTACACCACTTAGCCTGGCACTCAATAACATGAGATTCCTGGGTGCAGACAATAATTACCAGAGGTTACCATATCCCCCTTATATCCCCTTCAATCTTTATCTGAGGTCACAAAGGTGAATCCCCAAGGTTCTACCCAGTCAGAGGGAGGCAGCAGCTCAAGAATTTCTAAAGCTGCTAAAAAAAAAAAAAAGAGTCATCCAAACAGTCCCACCAGACCAAATAAGATCCAGATTTTACTCAAGGTTCTTTTTACTGTCAAAAAAGACGGGGAACTGGAGGCCAATTCTGGACCTCAGTATGTTGAACAAGTTTATCAAGCAGGCAAAATTCCGGATGGTCACAGTTCAGTTTATCCTTCCATTTCTGGAAAAAAGACAATTGGATGTGCTCGATAGAGCTTCAGGATGTGTATTACCACATAAAAACGGGCAAGCACTCCAGAAGATATCTCTGCTTCCGGCTGGGAACTAATCATTGCCAATTTTGAGCACTGCCCTTTGGTCTCTCCACTGCCCCAGAGTGTTCACCAAATGTATGGCAGTAGTAACAGTTCACTTGAGACTGCAAGGAATCTGGGTGATTCCATATTTAGATGATTAGCTCCTTACCGCCCTCACCAAGCATCTACTGCTTCATGTCTTGCACTACACCCTACAACTGGCAGGGCTCCTAGGTATTTCAATGAACAAAGAGAAGTCAAAACTAGTACCCACTCACTGCTTAGAATTCACTGGAGCAACATTCGACATGAGATCCTGTCTAGTCACCCTTCCTCATCACAGATTACAAAGGCTAAGGTTTCAGCTCCAAGCATTACTCTCTCAGGACAAAGTTCCAGCTTGCTTACTCGTTCTACTACTAGGGTCAATGGCAGCGGCAATTACCCTAGTTCCCCTGGTGAGACTCCATATGAGGCTGCTCTGATGGCTCCT
The DNA here is from genome assembly GCF_019279795.1 of Protopterus annectens. Classification (NCBI taxonomy): domain Eukaryota; kingdom Metazoa; phylum Chordata; order Ceratodontiformes; family Protopteridae; genus Protopterus; species Protopterus annectens. The sequence continues at coordinate 863,453,119 of NC_056739.1, forward strand.
AGCATCACAGTGGTCTCTATTAACACACCCTATGTCTCACTGAGTCCACATAACAAACCATTGCAAGCAGGATCTGAATTAGTGGATAAAGCTGGAAGAGGAGTTATGGAGTCGCCCCTTTTCACCCTCTCATCCCAAGGCTGTAGTGACCATGGACGCATCCCTGAGGGGTGCATTTTCAGGGAAAGACAATCCAAGGCACTTGGTCCCCCTTAGAGGTCAATTTGCATATCAACATCCTAAAACTAAGGGTGGTGCTTCTGGTATTGCAAGCATTCCAATCTGCCCTTCCGTCGGGGACATTTGCTATCCATGAAAATATTAGTAAAATTGCATATGATCCAACTTTAATTTTCTTGGTTGTAGACATCAAGGACCTGTACACTGTTATTCCGCATGGTGTAGGAGTACAATGGACAGTTGATTTCATGCTCCGAAAGGGTGCTTCTAAAGATCAGATGTACCTGGTGGAAACGTTGTTAGACATCATTCTTTCCAATAATTTTTTTAATTTTTAAGAATGATTACTATCTTCAAACCAATGGGATTGCCATGGGTTCACCCTGTGGATGCACCTTCGCTAACAGTGTTTTAGTTTACTGGGAATATGAATTCCTTTTTCAAAGTGAGCTATACCAGGAAAATGTCACTTGATACACAAGGTACCAAGATGACATGTTCTTTTTGTGGAGAGGGTCTGTAGAAGGCATTCCAACATTCATTGAGAATGTATCTAAAATGACACAATTTTTGGAATTCACTTATGTTACCAATTTGGACGAAATTTCCTTCCTTGATGTTAAAATAAGTAAAGACTATAATTCTGAACAATTTAAGTCAACTATTTTTAGAAAATGTACATTTTCTAACAATTATCTACACTTTAGTAGTTCCCACCCCATACACCAAAAAAGAAGTGTAGTTAAGGGACAATTTGTCCGGGCAGCCCGAATGGTGTCTAATTTATCAGATTTTAGAATTGAATGTGAGAATATTCAATCCATGTTTACAGCAAGGGGATATCCCCCTCTTTTTGTGGAAGACATAAAACAAGAGGTTTACACAAAAAGAGAGTCCGGACATTTTGAACCACTGCTTGGAGGTGGAAACATGGTTAGTAGGATTGATAATAATGACAGAGTGTCTAACACCAGCTTTCTCTTTACTTATAGTATGGACACTCAGATCATAAATAACATCATTTTTAAAAATTGGAGAATTATTTCAGAAGATCAACAATTGATTAAATTATTGGGTGACAGGCCCACAATCACGTATAGGCGTGGGCAAAATTTAAAACAATTATTAGAACAGATAAAAATCAAAACAAATAAGAAGAGTTTAGGGATGAATAGGTGTGGCACCTGTCATTACTGTAAGTACATTTTAGTCGGTACTATTATTAACATGGCTGGGAGAAATTTTGATATCAATGGCTCTTTTAATTGTAATTCTGAAGGAGTGGTCTATGCGGCTCTATGTAAAAAGTGTCCGGCTTTTTACATAGGCAAGACCGACAGACCACTCAAGAAAAGAATGTATGAACATCTTTATGCCATTGAAAGGAGTGATCTGAATAATGCACTTGCTAAACATGTTTGTAATAATTCAGATCATGGTTTCTATTTCTCAGTGTTACAACAAGTACAACCACATGTGAGGGGGGTCCATGGCAGTTAAAATTGGAACAACAAGAGGCTTTTTGGCAGATTCATACTGCTGCTTATATGACTCTGGGTCTTAATGAGATATTGTCCATCAAATGTTTTTTGAAATTAATGGCATTAAATAGAGGAATTCAACATTATGAGTATTTTGTGCTATTAGTGTATATATTTGTACACAACATTTGTACATTGATATATACACCATTTTACAATACATACATAGAGTAGTAATTTATATTTATATTTCTTATTTAGCATAATATATAAAATTTTTTATTGGGGAGCTTATGATATATCAATATGTTATAAATATGTATTGGGTCAAACATATATTTTTTCTTTTTTATATTTTTTGCTTGCTTGCGTCCTGTCGATCATTGGCTTGCACTTGTATATAAACTTATAGTTTTAATACAACCTGCTTTTTGTATATAACTTTTCTACATAATTGTTTTATACAATTGATTAACATTTCATTTAAATCAAGGTTTTAAATGAATGCTAAGTGTCAAGCCTAATATTTTTTTAATTTTTTAATTGCTTGGGAATGATTGTGATGTCATAATCAATTATAGTATTTGGTTTGTTGATGGCTTTCTTATGATTGTAATATTTTGTCTGAAGAAGGTGGGGAGAATCTCTCTACTGAAAGCGCTTACAAATAAAGGGTTATTTGACTAGTACTTGCCTAGCCTTTGCTTCAGTATTTCGTTGCTTCATTTTCTGCTTTTGACATAGTTTTTCTGTTTTCGTGGTATACATTTGCTATCCAGTCAGACAACATGTCAATCGCCTGGTATATCAACAAACAGGGAGTAACCAGATCCTACCCATTATGTCAGGAAGCCATGCGAGTATGGCAATGGGCGAAAGCCTCCAACCGCTATCTGATAGCAATGCATATTCCCTGGAATTCCAACATGATTGTGGACAAACTGAGCAGCTGCATTCTCCTGCCTCATGAGTGGTGTCTCAATCTCATGGTAGCGATGGAGATTTTTCATTGTTAGGGTCAGCCTTGCTGTGATCTATTTGCATCTTCCATGAACCACAAATGCAGCAGCTACTTTGTCCTAATCCCACCTCAGGGGGAGTTCCCAAGGGATGCTCTTATACATGATTGGCCCCCGGGACTGCTTTATGCCTTTCCTCCTTTTCCCCTGATACCACAGTTTTTAAAGAAAGCATAACTATTAAGAATCAAAGTAATCCTCATTACACCCTATTGGTCCCACCTTCTTTGACCTCACCTATTTCATCGCCTATGGACTCTGGACCCAACCCCGGGTCTGCTGTCTCATCCACAGGGGCTGGTCCATCCCAACCTAAGTCTCAAGCTGACTGCTTGGTATCTCCACTTATGGTAATTGCCAGGCAGAATAATCTGCCTTACCCAGTACACAAGATACTTCTTGCTTCCCATAAACCGTCCACCAAGAAAATTTATCATAGTAAGTGGAACAGATTTATAATCTGGTCTCAAGAAAAATGACTTGACCCCTTTTCAGCCCTGATTAATAAAGTGTTGGAATATTTGTCAACCTTACTCCATTTAGGAGCCTCAGCTTCTACTATCACAGCCCATTTAGTAGTTATTTCAGATTTCCATAATGGCTTCAATAATTTTTCTTTAATATCTCACCCTCTCTATAAAACCTTCTTAAAGGGAGTTATGTATTTAAAACTACCCTTTAAAAAACCCGTTGAACCTTGGAGTTTGATGTTAATCCTACAAACTTTGATTCACCAACCCTTTGAGCTAGCAGCCACCTGTGATATAAAATTTTTGTCTTGGAAGACCTTATTCCTGGTAGCCATCACTTCAGCCAGTAGAATATCAGAATTACAGGCCTTATGTGTAAAATGCCCATACATAACTTTTCACAAAGAGTGAGAGTATCCCTTCAGACTAATCTCTCTTTTCTACCCAAAGGTGTCTCAGAGTCAAATATTAATCAATTAATTGACCTACCAGTTTTCTTCCCAGACTTTTCAAACAAAGGAGAATATTGTTTGCATTTATTGGATGTACATAGACAATTACGTTTTTACTTAGGACTAAATCATTCAGAAAATCGGACCAGTTGTTCCTGTCTTTTTCAGGCCCTAAATTGGGCAACTCAGTTTCTAAAGTCACTTGGCAAAATGATTGAGACTGCATCACCTTTGTTTATCAACAGAATCAAATGAGTTTATCAGCTAAAGTCAAGGCTCATTCCACCAGGTTAGTTTCTACTTCAGTCACTTTTCATTCAAGAGCCTCTATGGATGACATTTGCGCAGCAGCTACTTGGGCTACCCCTCATAACTTTATCACTCATTACAAATTGGACATGGTCTTCAGGGGGAGAGCATCCTTTGGCTCAATGGTGCTCAGGAATATCCTTCCATAGGGCCTCCAGGGCATAAAGTAGCTAGGGACTCTGTCCCAACTGTCATGAATGAATGAAAATTGACAACATCAGATAAAGAAGTTATGTTCTTACCATAATGTTCCATCTGTGTTGTCAATCTTCATTCATTCTTGACATCCCACCCTCCTACCCCCCTCCAAAGACTCCTGGAGGACCGGAACTGGTCCTGGCTGTGTGCTAGGGCATTTTCTCAGACAAAGCCTCCATTTTATTATTCTTTTTTACAGGTAAACTTGATCTGAAGGGAAGGAAAGGGAGGCACTATGGGTAACCTTTGCTTGAGAGTTTTTTGGCTGGCGTGAGCTTGTTATAACAGCCGAGTCGGTGCCAAGGATGGAACCAAAACCCAACTGTCAAGAATGAATTAAGATTGACAACACAGATATAACATTATTGTAAGAACATCTTTTTTTCTACCTCCTCGCTGATACCTTGAGAAAGGTCTTTGAGAGGTTGAAAAGCATACACCCATGGCCGCCAGAGTCTTTCCCTCTTGTTCACATCTGAAGAACATGTCTTTTAACTTGGGTCTAAACATGGAGGATCCATCAAAAGGTGCATTGATGAATGAAGATGTAAAGGGCTCCACAAAATCACATAATTGCATCCAGGCATGTCTCCTGATGGCTATGTCTAAACCCGCCACCCATGAGGTACATTGCACTTCATGGGAGATCAACCTCATGGATGTATTTGAAATAGACTGGAGAGTGGCCAGTTGCTAGGAGATTCTATTTTCATCCTTGGCTGATTTTGACTCAGAAAGAGGTTTAGCAAGCTCTTTGGTCAGATCTCTTTGTAACCTCATAAAATTTGACCGATAATTTAGCAACCTGAGAGCAAAGGTTGCCAAAGTGTACACACACTTCCCAAATCTGTCCAAAGCCCTGGACTCTCTGTTAGGGGGATGGACAGAGGAACTCTGTTCTGCAAGTTCCTTCTTAGTGGCTGCAGCCACAACAGTGACATTAACAGGAATCTGTTGCTCCAGTGTGTCTGGTCCTTAGGGGGAGCTAAAATCTTGTTTGGTCTTTTCAGTATTGAATCTACAGTATCCAACTTCTTCCATGCCCAGCAAAAAACAAGGTCTATAAGTTCATCAACCAGGGGGTCACCCAAGAGGTAGACAGACCAGACCCAAAATCCTCCAGTTACACTGATACCTCCTGGGAGGGAGTGTTGGAGGACGAACCATCTTTTTGTTTCAGCAGTTCTAGGATCTATCCAAAGAAGATATCTTCAGGTGAGGATGTGGGGGACCCCTCCCTCTCATGAAAATCAGTGTTCTCCATGAGATATTCCTTGGGGGAATATAAGTGCCTCTTCTTACATGTTCTCTTCTGAGAGACTTCCTCAGTGGGATGCTGTGGGAAAATATCAGCAGAGATGACATCCTGATGGACTGACTGGAGACTAGTTTGGGCTGGCTGTTCCAGTGGAAAGGATAAGTGGGGCTCAGTGCAAAGAACCAGATGAGACAGGGTTGTCTGATCCAAGGGAAGGCAGGGATATCCCTTCATTAGGCAAGGAGAAAGCCTTCTCCACAACTTCAAAGGCAGAACGCCTAGGGGACACAGAAGTCAATGGCAGACCAGTTGGGATTTCTCGAAACGCTGACTCCTGCAACCCCACCAGCAGTTCACCTGAGGAGGGAGTCAGACCTGAGCAAACTGGAAAGCTGTTCAAAAGCTTCAGAGTCAACTGCAAACCCTCTCAGCAAGACCTGACACTGAAAGTTTGGCTGAGAGAGTCTTCTAGCTCCGAAAGTGTCAGAACCACTCAGCTCAGGGAAGCCATTGAAGTCGAAGAACAGATCATCTTCAGATCTAATAAAGGCACCCCCAGAAATCTTGGATCCAGGGCTCAGAAACACTGAGGTGGATCAGAGAAGGAGATATCAAGGAGGAAGTGGAAAAAGGAGAACTTGCAGATCTGGTGGGAACTGGAGCTGGGAGAACCCCCTCTGAATCTGTGCTCTGAGAAACTTCCTCATCATTCTATCCACATCAATTTCTGAAAGGCTTCTGGAATATCTAAGAGATGTGATGGTGGACGGAGGTTCTTTATGGAGATCCCTCCAGGAAAGAAAGGAGCCATGATGAAACTGGATCCAATAGGAGTGGAGGGATATGGATCCAAGGAGATCTAAGTTTTAAAATGGTCAGCTCTGACTTCTTAAGCACTTTTGAAGGGGACTCTGATGAAGGAGCCAAAATGGAAGAATGGTTAAGAGACCATTTACAGGACTCCTTTTCCTTGGAAGCTGACTCTGACTTACCCTTGTTAGACTTTTTTGGTAGGGGTTTGAGCCCCAGCAACTAAGGAGGTAGAATCAGAAGGCCTCTTAAAACTAACTTATTCCTCTGTAAAAAGACAATCCCCCTTGCAGGTAAACACTCCTTCCAATAGTATAAGTAAATAAGTATCAGTAGTCAGGTTATGGAAGGGGTGAAGCTGGATAATCCAATATAGTGTCGCTCTGGATAAACTCCAACATAAAGATCCAAATAAAGCGTACAATATTATAATCCACAAACCAATTTATTGCAACGGACAAGCGCTTTCGCTAGGTGTAGCTTCTTCAGGTCACTTTAACAAATGCATAAAAAAGATCCTTCATTATATAAGGATGCCAATTAATCATGATAAAAACAATTACAAACTTAAAAGGGAAACGGCATTTTTTACAGAGCATGCACACTAATGTTATATTAACCTAATAGCTAGTAATAAACTGTTCAAGGCTAGTGTAAAGCAAATGTATGGAATTAAAACATACATATTAATGCATAATTCAATTCTTCTAGTATAAAAATATTGATTCATAGTCTTTTAATATATAGCTAAAAAATCTCTAACTGAAGTTAATAATATAAATATTTATAGATATGTCAAAAATGCATACAAAAAGATATATAATTACATAAATATATAAAAAAAATATATATATATATATATATATATATATAAAAACATGAACATATATATATGGAGAGCAAATAAAGCATAAAACTGTATTAATAGGTATATGCAATCCAATGAAATATATCCTATATGAATCATGTCCATATATTCATAAGTATGGATACAAATATCTTAGCAATGTATCACTGGTATTTGTTAATATATTATAAAGTTGCTATCTTTCTGCTCTCATTCGCTTAGGTTCTGGTCTCTAACAGGACAGATGTACATAAAATTCAAAATATATCCAAACAATCTAGGTGTCATAAGAATAAATATAAAAAATAAATATAAAGTAGATGTTAAACATACTTCATAAATGATGCTGGCTACACTAATATAAATGTACACATGATGTCATATCAGAATAAAACTCAGCGTATTAAAAGATGTTTAAAAACATATACAGAAGAAAGTATATTTGTGTATATGAGTATATGAATATATATACAGGTATATTCTTAGTGACTGTGTAGGTATGCTTAGCTAAGTGATTCTCCCATATATTCTAGTCACTTAATATTTTTCCGTTTTCTGAGCCTAGGTTTTATTGATGCCCTCTCATTCAAACCTGACCCATAGTCTGCCCTTAGTCGAACAATCCAGTCGCTCTCCCTACTCTCGGTATTGCTTCTAATGTCACCCCCTCTCATACTAGGTTCTAAAACTTCAAGAGCCCTAAACAAAAAAGTGTGCGTATTATCATAAGTACTAACATGTTTGGCTAGGGCATTATGTGGTGATCCTTTCCTAACATGATATACATGTTCTCTTATCCTATCTCTGAATTTCCGATTAGTCTTCCCTACATAAAAATTCCTGCAAGCTTGACAGACTGCAAGATAGATCACATTGCTTGTCATGCAGTCTGCAGCAGCATTATTGTAGAAAGTACGTTGTGTATCAGGGTGTATAAATTCAGAATCAGTATCAATATAGTGACAGAAGTTACATTGTCCACATGGGACAGTACAATTAGTTGTCATCTCAGCTTTCTTTTGTTTAGAGTAGCATAGCATTCTTTTAAGATTCTTCTTATTTTTATATAGGAATTTCGGCTGTTCACCAACTATTTCTTTGAGATCATTGTCAATCTGTAGAACTCCCCAAAATTTACTAATTATATCCCTAATTTCAGAGTGATCAGAGGTATATGTTGTCATAAATTTCATAGTAGACGTGGTAGTAGATAGCTTATCTCTTAGAGGACAACTCTGGGCTGTGGGTCCAAAATATGGCATTGCTGTGGTTTGCCTTAAGTCTGGTATACTCTGCATGTTGTTATTCACTTCGTTGATGTCATAGCCTCTGCTAATCAATCGGCCTCTCAAATTCTCTAACTCCACGGAGAATCCTTCGTCAGTGGGGTTCAAGCGTGAGGCTCTAATAGCCTGACCTTTAATTATGTTTTTAAACACAAACGAAGGGTGCATGCTAGATCTTAATAACAATGAATTGCTATAGCACGCCTTCCTAAAAACACCTGTGTTAATCAAACCATTGGGTAGTCTCTCTAAAACCAAATCCAGGAACTCAATCCTATTTTGTGAGAAATTCATAGTGAATCTTAAGTAGGTAGTCAGGTCATTCATTTCACCCAATAATGACCCTAAACGTTCTGGTGTCCCCTTCCAGAGAATAAAAACATCATCCACAAATCGTCGGAAGAAGATTACTCCTTCTCTAAACACTTCATTGCAAAATAGGACTGTTTCTTCCCAGTGGGCCAAGAACATATTCGCATAGCTATTGGCGCAGGGTGTCCCCATTGCTACGCCATCAACCTGCTTGTAAATAGTTTCATCAAATATGAAGACATTGTTCTCTAATATTAATTCCAAAAAATGTACAATTAGATCTATCTTGACAACACTGTAATCACTGTGCATTCGTAGATATTCAGTCACATGAACAAGTCCAAGATTGTTCGGGATCACAGTGAATAAGGATTGAATGTCTAGAGTGACAAATATGTAGTTATTCTGATCAACGTCATTCTTGATACATTCATATAGATCTAGTAAAAATTGTTTAGAGTCTTTCAAGACAAATCTATTCATATTCAAGATAGGTCTCAAGTTTTTCTCTATGTATACTGATAAATGTTCTGTGACCCAATCACGACCTGATACTATGGGCCTCATTGGTGGGTTCAGAGGGTCCTTATGGATCTTTGGGAGTCCATGTATAACAGGGATCAGTGGTTCTTTGACAACTAAATATTCATATAGATCCTTCTCTATTATACCACTCTTATAAATGTCCAACAGTGTGTTCTTAATAGATCTTATTATATCAATGGGTACATCCTGAGCAATCTCTTCATAGAACTTATCAGTCAACATATCTTTCATAGAGCTATAATAGTGTGTTGTATTCATGACCACCAGTCTACCGCCCTTATCAGCGGGTCTCACAACTATTGTATCGTCACCTTGTAATCTCTTCAAGCTAAGTCTTTCACTATATGTAAGGTTGTCTTTATTATAGCATTTCTTGTCCTTACTCTTATTATTTCCATTGTAGTAATACTTGTATAATTCCTCTTCTGTTAGACGTTGGAATGTCTCAACCAGGGGATGATTAGTGGGGACATATTCACTGAGATTTTTAAAAACAAATTCCCTATTGGTTTGGTCTCTGGGAATATTATCTTTGTAAAGTAGCTTTAGCATAACACTCCTACAAAATAACTTTAAATCCGCCATAGTCTCAGTAATCACACTTCTACTTTTAGGTATAAAATTCAGCCCTTTACTCAATAGTGTAAGATCATCAGAGTCTAATATTCTATCAGATAAATTGTACACTAGCGTCTGTCTTTGTTCCACATCCTCTTCAGGGTTTGATCCTGTGGTGGATCCTCTGATAATTTCCTCTTCTGCCGTCCACGACTCATTGAGCGTGCATGTCTTGGGCCTTTCTCTAGCCTGATAGGTAGGGGAAAAGAAACATTCAAGCCTGCCTCAGATGGTAAATTCATTAATGTACTCTGCACCTTAGGTCTGACAGCAGCGTCTATTCTATGGTTTTCAGTAGTTGGTTTGTTCCTAACAATCTGTACATTAGGATAAAGATTGGTCTCCGTAGTCATACTTGGGTGCATTATATGGATCACATCATTTGAGTCATTACTTACAGCAGCATTAGATATAATATTATTCATATTCTTAGGATCAACATTATTAGCAGAGGCATTTGGTGAAGCAGCTATGTTCACATCTGTGTCAATACCTTGTATTACTAAAAGTTCATTCTGCTCATCATTAACAGTATCAGGTCGTGATTGGGTCACAGAACATTTATCAGTATACATAGAGAAAAACTTGAGACCTATCTTGAATATGAATAGATTTGTCTTGAAAGACTCTAAACAATTTTTACTAGATCTATATGAATGTATCAAGAATGACGTTGATCAGAATAACTACATATTTGTCACATATTTGTCACTCTAGACATTCAATCCTTATTCACTGTGATCCCGAACAATCTTGGACTTGTTCATGTGACTGAATATCTACGAATGCACAGTGATTACAGTGTTGTCAAGATAGATCTAATTGTACATTTTTTGGAATTAATATTAGAGAACAATGTCTTCATATTTGATGAAACTATTTACAAGCAGGTTGATGGCGTAGCAATGGGGACACCCTGCGCCAATAGCTATGCGAATATGTTCTTGGCCCACTGGGAAGAAACAGTCCTATTTTGCAATGAAGTGTTTAGAGAAGGAGTAATCTTCTTCCGACGATTTGTGGATGATGTTTTTATTCTCTGGAAGGGGACACCAGAACGTTTAGGGTCATTATTGGGTGAAATGAATGACCTGACTACCTACTTAAGATTCACTATGAATTTCTCACAAAATAGGATTGAGTTCCTGGATTTGGTTTTAGAGAGACTACCCAATGGTTTGATTAACACAGGTGTTTTTAGGAAGGCGTGCTATAGCAATTCATTGTTATTAAGATCTAGCATGCACCCTTCGTTTGTTTAAAACATAATTAAAGGTCAGGCTATTAGAGCCTCACGCTTGAACCCCACTGACGAAGGATTCTCCGTGGAGTTAGAGAATTTGAGAGGCCGATTGATTAGCAGAGGCTATGACATCAACGAAGTGAATAACAACATGCAGAGTATACCAGACTTAAGGCAAACCACAGCAATGCCATATTTTGGACCCACAGCCCAGAGTTGTCCTCTAAGAGATAAGCTATCTACTACCACGTCTACTATGAAATTTATGACAACATATACCTCTGATCACTCTGAAATTAGGGATATAATTAGTAAATTTTGGGGAGTTCTACAGATTGACAATGATCTCAAAGAAATAGTTGGTGAACAGCCGAAATTCCTATATAAAAATAAGAAGAATCTTAAAAGAATGCTATGCTACTCTAAACAAAAGAAAGCTGAGATGACAACTAATTGTACTGTCCCATGTGGACAATGTAACTTCTGTCACTATATTGATACTGATTCTGAATTTATACACCCTGATACACAACGTACTTTCTACAATAATGCTGCTGCAGACTGCATGACAAGCAATGTGATCTATCTTGCAGTCTGTCAAGCTTGCAGGAATTTTTATGTAGGGAAGACTAATCGGAAATTCAGAGATAGGATAAGAGAACATGTATATCATGTTAGGAAAGGATCACCACATAATGCCCTAGCCAAACATGTTAGTACTTATGATAATACGCACACTTTTTTGTTTAGGGCTCTTGAAGTTTTAGAACCTAGTATGAGAGGGGGTGACATTAGAAGCAATACCGAGAGTAGGGAGAGCGACTGGATTGTTCGACTAAGGGCAGACTATGGGTCAGGTTTGAATGAGAGGGCATCAATAAAACCTAGGCTCAGAAAACGGAGAAATATTAAGTGACTAGAATATATGGGAGAATCACTTAGCTAAGCATACCTACACAGTCACTAAGAATATACCTGTATATATATTCATATACTCATATACACAAATATACTTTCTTCTGTATATGTTTTTAAACATCTTTTAATACGCTGAGTTTTATTCTGATATGACATCATGTGTACATTTATATTAGTGTAGCCAGCATCATTTATGAAGTATGTTTAACATCTACTTTATATTTATTTTTTATATTTATTCTTATGACACCTAGATTGTTTGGATATATTTTGAATTTTATGTACATCTGTCCTGTTAGAGACCAGAACCTAAGCGAATGAGAGCAGAAAGATAGCAACTTTATAATATATTAACAAATACCAGTGATACATTGCTAAGATATTTGTATCCATACTTATGAATATATGGACATATGATTCATATAGGATATATTTCATTGGATTGCATATACCTATTAATACAGTTTTATGCTTTATTTGCTCTCCATATATATATGTTCATGTTTTTATATATATATATATATATATATATTTTTTATATATTTATGTAATTATATATCTTTTTGTATGCATTTTTGACATATCTATAAATATTTATATTATTAACTTCAGTTAGAGATTTTTTAGCTATATATTAAAAGACTATGAATCAATATTTTTATACTAGAAGAATTGAATTATGCATTAATATGTATGTTTTAATTCCATACATTTGCTTTACACTAGCCTTGAACAGTTTATTACTAGCTATTAGGTTAATATAACATTAGTGTGCATGCTCTGTAAAAAATGCCGTTTCCCTTTTAAGTTTGTAATTGTTTTTATCATGATTAATTGGCATCCTTATATAATGAAGGATCTTTTTTATGCATTTGTTAAAGTGACCTGAAGAAGCTACACCTAGCGAAAGCGCTTGTCCGTTGCAATAAATTGGTTTGTGGATTATAATATTGTACGCTTTATTTGGATCTTTATGTTGGAGTTTATCCAGAGCGACACTATATTGGATTATCCAGCTTCACCCCTTCCATAACCTGACTGCTGTAACTTATTCCTCTAATTAGTTAAAGCTCTAGAATTAAAACTGGTGTATGTTGAATAATCTGCTTCTAAATGTGCTGGGCCTAGGCAATACATGCATTCCATGTGGGCATCGGAGTTGGAAAGCTTATGCCCACAGGTAATGCACTTTTGAACCCCATAGGCTTGCCAGCCTTGATATGCAACAAATAACAGCAATACAATAAGTAGAAAATAAAAACACTTAAACTCTAAGGACAGAAAAGTTTTTTCTTAAGTAGAAAAGAAGAAAACAAGAAATAAAGAGGAAATCTACTAATGAATGTAAGTAGAAATACTCAAAAGAATAACGAAAGGAGTAAGAGTACCAACTATGATACTTTGGGAGGGTACCAAAAAAACTAGCTGTAAAGGAAGTAGAAATCAGCTCAAAAACAGTAGCTAAAAAAGGCAGCAGAAATTAACTCAAAAGATTATGGGTAGGCAATAGGAGTTTAAGAAAATATAAAAGTTAAAAACTATGAGCTAACTCATGAAAAACAGGCTATAAGAACTCCAATACACTCAAGCTGATGGTTGCAAACAAGATCTGAGGTGTGTGAGATTGGTGGGGTATTATGGTTAAAGGGAGGAGACTGAGAATTGTAAGATTCAGTGATCTAGTAGAAATGGCTGAGTTCCATCTGAACCCATCAGTTGAGGAATGAATGAAAAGGACAACATCAGATCTTTCAGAGAAACTCTAGCAGCAGGTTCAAATGGGGGAACAGTCAGTGCCTGTAGTTCAATAGTAATATCCCATGGAGGAACTGGATCTCTAAGTAGAGGACATAGTAGAAAAGTACCTTAAAAGAAGGTCTTGCATAATCTAATGCAATGGTTGTGTGATTTTCACCCACATAGAAAGAAGATATTGCAACTGACTGTCCTTTGATGGTGGAATAGCTGGCTCCACATTGAAAAAAGATGGTCCAGAAAGTCCAAAATTGCTGTAAGTGGGACTAAGAAAGGATCAATATTTTTCCAGTTGCCAAGATAGAAAACCTTTTCCATTTACTCTTGTAAATATTCCTAGTAGAGTTTTTTTGAGAAGACAATATATGGACAACTGAAGATGAAGATCTGGAATGTCGAACCATGATTGGAACTGGAGAACCCATGTGGTAAGTTTGAGGGAGGGGATGTTTTGGTGAGGGGGGAGGAGACCTGGGTCTGAGCCCAGCACACAAGGAAGATGGACTAAATGATGCTAGAAACCACACTTGTCAAGGCTAATAAGGGGCTATGAAGATAACTGTGACCTTCATGGCTGATGCTTTCTGTAGAAATATTTGGAATCAGGGGTGTAGGAGGAAAGGCATAAAGGAGACCCAAGGGACAGGGATGCATTAGAGCATTCTTGGGTGACTCCCCCTTTCAAGGAATTAGAGCAAAGAACTTGTTGCATTTGGTGTTGTGGGGAAAGGCAGAGAGGTTGCAAGAAGGTTGGCCCTAACCCTAATGGGTTTAGGGACCACTCGTGATGGAGTAGAATAGACCTGCTCAACCTGACAGCCAGTACATTGGATTTCCCCTAGATATGCATTGCTGTTAGAAAGCAGAGAGAATCTGTCTGTGTCATATTCAAGGATACTGTTATCCTCGGCTCCAAGGTCTTCTCTAAGCACTACAGCTACAATGAGTTCAGATCAGAATGACAAGTGTCCCTGCCGGATCCGAGGAGTTGGAGTTGACTCCGAAGTTGTCAGAGCCATCTCTGGCCCTCAGAGCCTCGGCATTGGAAAGCTCAGCTCCAACATCCACTTCAGATGGAATGCCTTCAAGGTAAGGGGAGTCGATGGGGTGGAACCATGTCTTCTCAGCTTCGTCATCTTTTCTCCCCAGGGTGTTGTCTTTTTGAGGTATTGGAGAGAGTCTTCTCTGATTCAGCAGGATGAATGGTCTCCCCCTTCAGATCTCCTGTCATGATCTCATGTGTCTTTGTGCCTTGAGCCTCAACATTTGACTTCACAGGGACAGCCAATCCAAACACTTCAGGTTATCTAGCCAAGTATCACCATCTTTTCTGTTACTTCTCTGGAGCATCTCACTGAAAAGGTACCTCGGAAAAGAAAGTGCAAAGTGAGGCACTTGGATTTCTCACAGGAATCTATCATAGGATACTGATGTTGATGAAGGGGAAAGATCCCCAAGATCACCACCTGATGACTTCTCATTTCGAGACATCCTAAAAATCCTGAAAGAAAGAGGTGGTTGGTCCTCCCAAAATCCATATCCAGAGGAATTAGTATTCCTGGAGGTGTTTGGATCTGGCCCATCTACCTCCTAGATAACTCCACCCACTGATGAGCTCATTAATTTGATCTTGAAGCAGGCATGGAAGGAACCTGACTCAGCTGAACCCATTCCTAAGAGACTGGATCAGTTTCTGGCACCACCATCAAGAAGGGAATTTTGGAGTAAGAGAGCATCTGTGGATGCTATGTGTGACATCCCCACACTGGACCAGTAATCAAGGAACCTGAATTCTCACCATTGACACTCAAGAGGGATGTTCACTTGGAATACAAATGGATACACACAGTAATTTCAGATGTAGCTCTCTGCACCAAGTACAATTTTCTTTATGAGTACACAGGGAACACAGTCAGCCTGGAGTCTGGATTTCTTTATATGTGTCTCCCTCCAGGGCCCCAATAAGGCTCCCCACTAGGACAGCTATAGGGTTAAGCCCTCAGCTGAGTGTCCAACCCAAGTCCTCCAGCACCCTTTCTGTGCAACCAGTGCTTTGTTCCCCTGCTCCAAGTAGCTGACACACACACACACACACACACACACACACACACACACACACACACACACACACACGCACGCACCTAGGAAAGGCTGGCACAGATTTACCTGCTGTATCCGCTTCTGCCCAGAGTATAAGGTAGTTATCACTGCCACCAGACACTCTACAGTCAGCTTCTCTAAGGCCCTATAACAAAGTGTGTCCAATTATACTATGTAATATTAATACTAACACAAATAGTAGTTGTTGTCCAAGACAGCTAGGCCTTCAGAAGTGGCCCACACAGTATCACCAAATAAATAGAAGCACTCTCAAAGGTTAAATACTTTCTAAAAGGACCAGCCACAATAAAAGTTTTAAATATATTTAAAATAAATAATAAAAAAACATGAAAATACTGAATATATATTTACAGTAAATCACAGAGTTCAAATCACAGGAAATATTAAAAAAAATAATACTGATAGACAGACTCAGACAATATAGAAAAAAACAGCAATAAATTAATCTTGCTATATATTCCTGACTGATGTAAATAAATTACTGTTCCCTAATAACTTACCTGGGCAAGGCAAGATGAAATACATGAGCAGTCTTTCTAGTCAGGCTCCCTAACATAATATTCAATACTCAGAGATTACTCCCTGTAATATCTAATAAATATTACTTCCAGAGTTGGCAAAATGACCTAATCTGGTCACCTAACTGTAGGTTTCCACACTATCCCCTTTTGAAGTTCAGAGAGGAATTTAGCGTAGACATGTAAAAAATACATATCTAGAGCTTTTCTAATGTTTATGGCAGGCCTGAGTCCAAGAAACAATTGCAGCACTTCCCCTCTTTGTACTGAAGCTAATAAACAATGGCTTCTTCCAGACCTACCCTCTCCAGTCCGTTTCATCACTGTGGGATGCCATTTTAATAGTTAAACAGCTCATTTACATTTACCTTATTTTTCTTAAAGTAAGCTATCTGGTTAACATCTGTTCTTCCATTGTTTTCACAATATCTGGTAGTCTAAGTGACTGTTCCTTGCTGTGCAGTTATAGAACTTGGCTCTGCTTGCTCCGTTCCACCCTCGCTATGCTCGGGCTTCACTCCACTTTCCTACCTTGCCCCCATCCCCTCCCACCCCTAAATCACTCAAATTTATCTAAACATAGCCACTCCCACTCACGTGTCTACCAATCACCACCTGTACATTTTTGAATTATAATGTAGCCCACATTTCCACACTAATTCTAATCAACACCCATCCATTAGCACACATACATTAACCTTTTACCAATCCCTACCCTTTTTACCATTGCAAAATGCTATCCATACATTGATGCTATCAATACAAACACCCACTTGTTTCATACACATCTAACAGTTGTCACCCCCTGTAATCAAAACAGGCCAATCTCCACTATACCCCCTCCCCCACCATTACAATACAACACATATCCACCTACACATTCAGCTGTTCTGACCTCCCACATAGTAACCCTCCTATCTGATTTAATCCCTGCTCTACCACATACCCACTAAAACACACATCATTACATCCACTAAAACAAACACTATTTACTACCTTATCTCTCCACACAGCCAACCTATTCACACTAGCCCTTCTTTATCATTTAACTAACTTCTATACTATGACTATCCCACCAACTCCATCACCAACTCTCCACTGCCCATAACCCACCACTACAACTCCCAAATTTCACCCAATCTCTACAGCAACACAGAAATAGACTACCTCCCACTTAAATACCATCATACCAGACACAAAAATGAACCACTGTTTAGAAATCCCAAACAACTAAGCAAACTTATAACAACTTTATTTCAGATATTATCAAAACTAAAACTCAGTGGTGACATCCACCCCAACCCTGGCCCCAATACTACCAATAAGCAAACTACCACTTACACCTCAGTCATGTCCACCATACCCCCACCCCCTACAACAATTCAAAACTCTGCTCAAACACCACCTCACTAACAACTGGCTCTGTTCCTACACCAAGCCATGCTAATACCACATAAGCCCACATCAAATTTCATCCCCTAAATTTTATAATTTCCATGTATACCCC
Organism: Protopterus annectens; assembly: GCF_019279795.1. Lineage (NCBI taxonomy): Eukaryota > Metazoa > Chordata > Ceratodontiformes > Protopteridae > Protopterus > Protopterus annectens. The sequence continues at coordinate 863,470,967 of NC_056739.1, forward strand.
ACTCCCACTTAACACCACCTATCAGCCACCTAAATTAAGAGTATAATTTGATAATTTATTTATTTTTTTGTAAGGGTATACATATGTACACATATTAAAGTATAGTCAAATGATCAACTAAAGAAGGACCCCTGCCCACAAAAAAAAAAAAAAAAAAAAAAAAAATATATATATATATATATATATATATATATATATATGACTTTACTATATTGTAATAACTTACAATACTGTAATAGCTTTCTCCTTTTCACTAAAGTGCCTATTGTATATTATACTTTCTTTATTGTCTGTAGATATTTCTGTTAAATTCTATGTAAAACCGACACTGTACCTGTCAGTGTTGTTCTTGTTTTATTGGAGCTTTTCTCCCTGGGCTTCCGCTGAATGGGCTCACACCCAGACGGACTATCCCGATCAACAAATGTAAAATAAAATAAAATAAATAAATAGTTCTTGGTTGCAGTACATACATTTAATCAGTTACTACCTTCATGTATATTTCCTTTCTGGCCAGCAGGACCCACTGTTGATACATTTTTTAACACTAGCAACTTTAAAAATACATTTTGATATTCAAATGCCATACAGTTCTAATACATTTGTAACATAAGCATCTGTAGAAGTCAGTTTGGTATTCAAATGCCATACAGTTCTCATACATTTGAAACATAAGCATCTATAGAAATCAGTTGGTATTCAAATGCCATTACACTTCCAATACAGTTGTAACACAAGCATCTTGTACACATCAGTTTGACATTCAAAGAATATCATTCTTTACAAAACTCCAGCTAGCTAAGCTGGCACTAGCCCATATCATCACATCTCTCCCCCCTCAAAGACTCAAGCTAGTTTTTCAACTGACCCTTGAGAAACATAGCTTGAGAGAAATAAGCCTATCTATGAATGTATTACCCCATTCCCTGTCTTGAGGGGCCCATTTACATTGGCATTGCTGACCACTTAATAATTTGGCATTTTACTGTCTGGCTATAGGTGTCAAATATTGCTTGCTCACATTTGCATTAATAATTCTAAAACCATCCTATGTACAATGTTTTAAAAGATTTAATCTTAAAGCTTACACAATGGTAAACTCAACTGCATTAATATCTGACCTCTGTCTTGTGCAGGTAAAAACTATTATACAACAACCCCCCCCATTAATATTCAAAAATGTGCACGCTGATTGGTCAGCGTGCACGTTGTAAATCAGAGTTACAGTAATGGAAAAAGGCCTGGTCGCCCGGACTTTTTCCATTATTATAACTCTTTTTTTACAGAAATGGAGAACGCAAGATCTCCATTGCTTCACACTGTCTCGCTATGTTAAATGAGTTTAACATAGCGAGACAGCTTTAAAAAAAGCAACGGAGATTCTCTGCTGCTTTTTTTAAAGCTGTCTCGCTATGTTAGACTCGTTTAACATAGCAAAACAGTTTGTAAAAAGCAACGGAGATCTTGCTTTCTCCTTTGCTTTTTTCAAAACTGTCTCGCTATGTTAAACGGGTTTAACATAGCGAGACAGCTTTAAAAAAAGCAACGGAGATTCTCCGTTGCTTTTTTAAAAGCTGTCTCGCTATGTTAAACCTATTTAACATAATGAAACAATTTGTAAAAAGCAACGGAGATCTTGCTTTCTCCGTTACTTTTGCCCACAGCTCTGATGTACTGCATAGGCATACGCATGCGCAGTACATCAGAACTGCCGCAGAATACTAGACAGCTGTGGAAGGGCAGCAAGGAGGCATTATACAATGCCATTATTTAAGAAAAGTAATTATTTTTTTTCATAAATAATATCATTGTATAATAGCAATAACCCACTTCTGGGTGTGGGTAATGCTGGATTTACCCACAGTTGGCTTTGTTTGGCCACTCGGGCTTCGCCCTCATGACCAAACCACATCAGCCGTGGGTAAATCCAACATTACCCACACCCAAGCGTGGGTTATTGCTATATTAATTGTTTTTTATGATATTAATTTTATAAATATAATTTTCACATTTTTTTAAATATCTCAGCAACCAAGAAACATAGACAAAAGTCCTTAGCCTCATATGAAAGATCTCAATTAGATGAATAAAATATTGCTGACATTATGTGTGTAACTTGAGTGGTTGCTGACATAGTGTAAGTTGTTTACAAAATATTACAAACATAATAGTTACTGTGTTTACTGTGACTTGTAAGTTTTGGTATAACACCTAAAAATACTACCACTATAAAATAGTTTGTGCTGAAGAGTTTGCCATTTATACTTATTTCATAACCCCATGGTTCCAGAACTATGAACATTTGTTTGAAATGTGAGGACATAATTTGATTCTGTGAATTGTAAATTACAGTGCAAACTTCCTGAGCTCCATAGGAGTGAATGACTTAAGGGATTGTGGTCTAACTACAGTGACTTTCCTCCCACACAGATAAGGCTGAAGTTTCTGCAGTGCCCATACTATGGCTAGACATTCCTTTTCTACAGCTGCATAACATTCCTCCCTGGGTTGGAATCTACAGCTAAGATACACCACTGGGTGCTCTCCTCCATCTGAGGACACCTAGCTAGGTACATCCCCACCCTGTAGTTTGAAGCATCCACCTGCACAACAAATTATTTGATGTAATATGGACTGGCTAACACAGGGAGTCCTCACAAAGCTCAGACAAATATAGAAAAAAAACAGTAATAAACTAATCTTACTATATATTCCTGATTGATCTAAAGAAATTACTGTTCCCTAATAACCTACTTGGACAAGGGAAGATGAAATATGTGAGCAGTCTTTCTAGTCAGGCTCCCAAACAGAATACTCAATACTCAGAGATTACTCCCTGTAATATCTAAAAATATTATTTCCAGAGCTGGCAGAATGACCTCATCGGGTCACCTGACTCTAGGTTCCCACACTATCCCCTTTTGAAGTTGAGAGAAGAATTTAGCATAGACATGTAAATGCATATCTCAAGCTTTTTTAATGTTTATGTTAGGCCAGAGACCAAGAAACAATCACAGTACTTCCCCTCATTCTACTGAAGCTAATAAACAATGGGTTATTCCATACCTACGTTCTCTGGTCCTATTCATCACTGTGGGATGCCATTTTAATGGTTTAACAGCTCATTTACAATTCACTTATTTTATTTTAAGTAAGATAGTTGGTTAACCACTGTTCTTCCAGTCTTCTCAGTTACAGTATATACATTTAATCAGTTACCACCTGCATGTATATTTCCATTCTCTCCAGCGGGACCCACTGTTCATACATTTTTCAACACTAGCAACTTTACAAATATATTTTGATATTCAAATGCCATAATACAGTTCTAATACATTTGAAACATAAGCATCTATAGAAGAATGTTTGGTATTCAAATACCATACAGTTCTAATACATTTGTAACATAAGCATCTATAGAAGTCTGTCTGGTATTCAAATGCCTTACAGATCTAATACATTTGTAACATAAGCATTGTGTACACATCAGTTTGATATTCCAAGGATGTCATCCTTTACAAAACTCCAGCTAGCTATGCTGCCACTAGCCCATATCATCACACTATGGTCATGGCGGTGGCCACTAAGAAGAAACCTGGGGAACAAAGTTCCACTGTTCATCCCCTCTAACAGGGAGTCAAGGGCTTTGGACAGGTTTGGGAACTGTGTCTATGCTTCAGCAATCTTTGTTCTTAGATTACTTAACTATTTGGCACATTTTACTAGACTGCAAAAAGATTTCATTAAGAAACTGTCAAACTCCCTTTCAGAGACCACTACTGTTGAGACAGGCTTCTGTGACCTCACAACTGACAACCCTATAGCCCATTTCTAACTTGTTCATGAGGCTTATCTCTCACATAGCTGAGAGTACCTCAAGGGCAATGGGTTCAGGAATCTCTATTAGGAGACATGCCTGGATGCACTTGTGTGACTTTGGGAGCCCTTCAACTCCTCTTTCTTCAATGCCTCCTTTGAGGAAACTTCTTTATTGAGCCCCAAAGTGAAGGACACACTCTGCAGGTGTGAAAAAGATGGAAATACTCTGTGTGCTGTGGGAGTACACTGCAGGAGTATGTTTTTGACCCCTCAAAAAAACATTTCTAGGAACCAACAAGGAGGAGGATGAAAAATGTGGTTCAAAAAAATCCCAGGGCCCTTTCCAAGATCCAAGTGGAGACAGTTCTCCCAAAAGCAGAGGGGGGAACTCAAATAGGAGATGCTGCCCATGTGGCAGAGGTGACCTGCAAAACCAATGGTCTAGAGATTCCTTCTCTGACAAACCCTGCCGGCTCTCCTGAAAGGAGGCCCAATTGTCCCCGTCTAGTGGCAATCGAGGGTTGTTTATCCCTGCACCAAAAAGCCTGCATAGATATCTCAAAAGATACCTGGATGCAGAATATCATTTCCAGAGGTTATATAATTCCCTTTTTCCCTTCCACCTCCATCCTTGAGACTGCAGGGATTTTGGGTGTTTCCGGACCTAGATGACTGGCTCATTATCTTCCCCTGACCAGGCATCTACTCATAAGAGAAACAGATCGGGTACTCCAATCTTGCTCCCTTCTGGGAATTACCATAAATTTCAGCAAATCTCATTTAGAACTTTCTCAGATACTGGAGTTTATAGGAACAGTTTTCAGCACAGTATCAGTAACAGCTACTCTTTCTCTTGCAAGAGTGCAAACTATCAGATTGCAGGTGAGGAAAATAGTTCACACTACCAACATTTCAGCCTGGTTGATTCTTTAAGCCTTGGGGTTAATGGCAGGTGCCATAATTTTAGTTCCTCTAGCAAGATTTCATATCAGAATTCTTCAATGGATGCTAGCAACACAATAGTCAATTCTTTATCAACGAATGTCAATGCAAATAAGAATCACTTAGGCATGCAAGAAATAACTTGGGTGGTGGATTTGATACAAGACCATCCTTTCACTGACCCTCATCCCAAGGCCATAATGATCATGGATACATCCCAGATTGGGTGGGGTGGGGGGACACTTCCTGTGGAAAACAGTCCAAGGCACTTGGTCCTCTGAAGTGCTCAATATGCATATCAATGTCCTGGAAATGAGAGCAGTGCTCTTAGTGTTGCAGACCTTCCAAGACTCTCTCCTTTTCAGGATAATTGCTATTCAGACAGACAACATGTCAGTAGTCTGGTACATAAACAAACAAGGGATAATCAAGTCTTACCCCCTTATGTTGAGAAGCCCTCAGAGTGTGGCAATGGGTGATTTCTTCCAACCATTTTCTGATAGGAACGCACATTCTGAGGAAGTCCAACATGATAACAGACAAATTTACCAGGTACATTCTACTACCTCACAAGTGGTCTCTCAACATGAAAGTGGCAGAAATTATTTTCCATCAATGGGGCCAGCCTTGCTGTGATCTATTTGCATCTCCCCTAAACAACAAGTGCAGCAGCTTTTTTGCCCCGATTCCTCCACTGGGGGAATCACAGTGGGATGCTGTACTCCATGATTGGCCTCTTAGTCTTCTCTCTGCCTACCCTCCAACTCCCACAATTCCTGAATTTCTACAGAAAGATGCCAGGTTGAAGAGTAAAGTAATCCTCATTGCTCCTTACTGGCCTCAACAGATTTGGTTCCCTTTTCTTTGGCCTCATCTACTTTACCCACCTTGGATTCTGGATCTGACTCCAGACTGTCTTACCCAATAGGCATAGTTCACCTGGACATCTCAAACCTAAATCTGACACCGTGGTTTCTCCACTTCTGTTACTAGCCAGATAACTTATGCTGTCAGCCCCTGTCCATCATATACTTTTGTTTTGAAACAAAGCTTCTACAGGAAAACTTTACAGAAGTAAATGGGAGCAATTTGTTATTTAGGCTCATCAAAAACATATTAATGTTTTTCAGCTCCTGTACAAAGTGTTCGTGATTTTTAACAACAATTTTCAATGAAGAACTTAGCTCATTGACCATTAAAGTTCAGTTGCCAGCAATCTCTAACTTCCATATTGGATTTGAGAATTTTTCCCTAACTTCATCAAAGCTTTGTAAGGCTTTCTTAAGAGGCACGTTTCTGTTGAGACCACCTTATAAAGATCCTACACCACAGTGGGATTTGAATTTAGTACTACAGATTTTAATTCATTCCCTCTTTGAACTAGCAGCAAAATGTGATCGTAAAATTCCTGACTTAGAAAACAATCTTTCTAGTGGCCATTATGCCAGCTAAAAGAATTTCTGAACTTCAAACACTGTCCTCTAAACCTCCCTATTTGTTTTTTCATAGGGCTAGAGTAACATTATGACCCAACTTTTCTTTCCTTCCTAAGGAGGTGTCAGAATCCAGCATCAACCAGTCCATTAATTTGTCTCTCTTCTTTCCAAAACTTGAAAACAAAGGAGAGTACATGTTGCATTTCTTAGATGTTCATAGGCAATTATATTTCTGTTTACACAGAACAAAAGAAGTTAGAAAATCTGATCAACTAGTTATTTCCTTTGAGAAATCCAAAATTGGTAAATCAGTTACAAAAGTAACTTTGGCTTACTGACTGTATAGCTTTTGTCTACAGTAAATTGGGAGTCTTATTACCAAAACCTTTAAGAGCCCACTCAACTAGATCCATGGTAACGCCAACAGTATTTTTATCTAGGCATTCCATGGATTATATATGTGCAGCTGCAACTTGGGCTAATCCTCATACCTTTATTACTTATTATAAACTAGATCTGTTTTTTTTTTTTGGCCTGCTTACTGTACTCTGCCTGAGTATTGCTGATCTCTGGCTGCATTTTATTTTTCCCACCCACCCTTCCAATTGTTGTTGTTGTGTTAAACTTGGGGGCTTTTGAGTTGCCCGCCCCTACTATAAATCTGATTTTGGACACTCCTCCCAGTCCCATCTCATTAGCTCATTCTACTGAGTACAGAGAGCTCATTTGGGAAGACCCACCCCTTAGCTTCTTAACCTTGAATTATCTTCTGTTTCCTACCTTCCTACTTAACTTAAAACAATGCACTTTATTCAGCTGCTTTTACTGTATTTGTGTTTCTTCCTACTATATTACTTTATTTTGCTTTTGCATTTATTCTGCTGCATTTATTACTACTTGTTATTAACCTGATTATATTCTGTTATTATTCTAAGCCTCTTGGTTTTTGTTTAAGCACTTGGGCTTTAGGCCAGTTGTTTTACATTAAGAAGGTTTGTGGTCTACACTCTTGTGGCAGGAGAGGTACCATACAGCCTTCTAAGTTGGGAATTGCTTGTTGAAGGCTTAGTGTGGCTATTATTCTAAAAGTGTCTTAGTTCTGGTTTAAGCATTTGGGCTTCAGGCTGGTTATTTTCCATTAAGAAAGTTTGTGGTCTACACTCTTATGACAGGAGAGGTAGTTTACATCCTTCTAAGCTGGAAATTGCTGGTTGAAGGCTTAGTGTGTCTGTTATTCTAAAAGTGTCTTAGTTCTGGTTTAAGCTTTTGGGCTTCAGGACAGTTATATTACATTAAGAAGGTTTGTGGTCTACACTCTTGTGGGAGGAGAGAGTAGCTTCTGCCCTTCTGAGCTGGTATTTGCTGGTTGAAGGCTTATTGTGCCTGCTTATTTGAACATTTGTTTTCTGAAATTGGTGCACTTTATTTGCTGTAGCAAAGATTAGATTCAGACCTGCTGAATCTAACTCTTTGTTGTATTACTTGAGCGCTAAACCAGGCCATCTTTTGTTGGATAGGGTTCCCCTGCACCCTATTGGCAAGAGTGTGCAGTTAGATATCACCTGATTGAAGGTTGCTGGAACAGGGCTCATTGTTGAGCTTTTATATTGGTTAATTTCTTTAAATCAGTTTTCTCTCATTTGTTACATAAGCAAAAACATAAGCAAAATGATCTTTGCAAAACTTAAGCAGTATATTGCACTTTTGAACTGCACTTTTTTACCATATCACTGCTTATTTGAACACATTTTTTTCTGAAATGTTTGCACTTTGCTGTAGCATAGACTAGATTTAGACCTGCTGAATCTAGTTATGTTTGTATAACATAAGCACTAAACTGGGCCATCTTTTATTGGAGTGGGTTCCCCTGCACGGTGGTGGCAGGAGTGTGCAGTTAGAAGTCATCTGATTGAAGGTTGCTGGAACAGGGCTCGGTTTTGAGCTCTTTTATTGGTTAATTTGTTTAGATCAGTTTGCTCTCATTTGCTACATAAGCACTGCTTTGCACATTGTGCACTGCCACTCAGAGGTGGGCACAGTTGGTGGTTATAGACATAAACACTTTTGCCTGCAACTTTTCCCTTAGTACTTTGCTGGTGCTCCATCAGTGAGTTCTTGTGATTGTCCCTCACTGACAGGTGATACATTCAGTGAAGCTCCTGAGGTACCAGCACAGATCCTGCCCACTAGCCCTTCATATTTTTTGTCCACTTCTCCTGTCCTCTACTTTACCTGGTCCTTTCTGTCCTCTCCCTGCTTTCTGACCACATCAACTTACCTAGCATTATGGAGACACAATTTCCCACAGTTTCTCTAACTAACCTAGTATATATGGGCATCCTGAGGTAATGTAGTAATTGCCTCATATACACTACCAACCCACTTTTTCTAGTCCACACAAATTCATTATGTAAGAGATGCATCTATATCAAGAACCTAGAATCCAGGATCTCTCGCTCACCACTCAGTTCATCTGATATTAAGCAGGTTGTCAGCAAGCATGCACATTTCATCTCCTGCACCTATCAAACCAACAACACATAAACTTACAAATGCAGAGGTCCTTACAAGAAGCTTACCTAAATATCAGAGATCTCTCAAACACAAACACAAGCATGCTTCACTTAATACATCCTCTGCAGAACATAGTACAGATAATATATCACACACTAGTGTCTCACCAGTCAAGCCCCTAAGGCATAACACAAAAACAACATCTGAGACACAAAGATGTCCCTCTCACCAGATTGGATAAGGAAAAGGTCACTGTCAACTGTCTGTCAGGTGTCAAGATCTGCTACATCACACACACACACTCAAGTCTCTCAAAAACAGGCACTGTTATGATTCTTTCATAGTCCATGTTGATGTGAATGACTTGAGATGTACCTCACTGGACTATATGAAGAGAGACATGACTGAGTTCTCTGATTATGTGACTCAGGCAGGTATGTCCCTAGCCTTAAGCAGCATTTTACCTTCGCCTAGGATGGTACTTCAATACAAACCAAAAATGATTGACTTCAACAATTGGCTTAGTGTCTGGCATCATTTAAAGGGGATCCACTATCTGTCAGCCTGAGATGACATGGTCAACAGACCTTGATACTATGCCAGAGATGGTCTTCATTTGTCACCCTTGGGATTTTGGTTACTGGCTAAGGCTGTTGCTATCCCTATAGTGCCTTTTTAGGGAATTTCTCAAGAAGAAAATTACTGATGTAAAAATGCCCTCTAAAAACAACCACAAGGTTATGCTGCTAAAAGCTAGGAGTCTAAACCAGAAACTGCACTCAGTGGAAGCAGTCCTCACCCTGGAAGATGATGACATTTGTGCAGTCACTGAGACCTGGTTTAACTCATTCCCTCCTCTTTTGAGTGTGTACCTTTAACTCCCAGTGGGTGTGGCTTAAGCCTTTAAAAAATGAAGTTATTCAGCCTGCAGTTCTAACAAATACTCATTGACAGAGGTCAAATGTCAATACAGTTGTGTTTGCCATCATGTATGCTTCAAGAAAAAAATATTCTGGTACCCTGCATGTAGCATGATTTTTGAATTATAAATGCAAATATGAACAAGTAACATTTGACGCCTAGAGGTGCAGTAGGAGGTAACTGCAGAAACACCTGGAGGCACACTAGGCTGTAATGAGGTAAGGCTGCCGAGAGCACCTCAGCTATACCAGGTTACATTTCTTTCCGCACATTCAGATCACAAACTGAAGGCGTGAGAACTAAAGGAGGTGGTGTACCAATATTCATTAATGATAAATACACTTTTAGATTGGTTAAACAGCAAAATTCCCTTGAATTACTTCAGGTGCAATTGACTGTAGGTAAGACCCCTCTTCAGGTCATTGCCAGCAATAGGACCCCCTCTATGAATCAGAACATCCACTCAGCCTACTTGGATCTACTTGAGTAAATCAAGATACAACCAAACACCCTGGTTTTGAGTGACTTTAATTACCCATCCATAGACTGGGTAAATTATACATGTTCTAACTCATTTTCTCAAAGGTTCCTGGACTTTGTTATCTCCAGTGTCCTGAAACAGCTGTTTGACAAACCTGCAAGAAGCTCAAACATCCTGGACCTGGTGCTCACCAACATGGGGGACCGCTGCATCACCCCCAGTGTGCGGCCATCCCTGGTGAGATCTGACCATATATCAGTCTCACTAGAAGTAACTATAACACAAGACCCCCCCCCCCCCGGCAAGAACTAGACTAAAACACTTCTCCACGGCCAATTATAACCTCTTATGTGACGGCATAAATAGCTTCATAACCCCTCCCCCCACTGATGGAACATACACCTATGCTGAGTTATATAAGCACCTGTACGACTGTATTGACTCTGCTGCACCTGATAGAACCAAAGCAAGATCTTAAAGGAAAAACAAACCTGCCTGATGGAAAATTGCCATTAATAGGCTATACAATAGGAGAAAGAAATTGCTGTTTAATAGTAGGAAGGAATGGTCTTAAAACTGGAAACACTACCTCCTCAACTTAAACAAGTAAATAAGACTCCTAGTGAAGTTCTCCAAAGCTAACTATGAACCCATATTAGCTTCCCTAACTAAGGATAACCTCAAGGCATTCTTTAGTTACATCTGTAACCTCAAAGGTAAGGCCCAGATTTGCACTGAACTCGTAGTTAATGCTACTACATACATAGAACTTGTGGATATAAACCTCCTGCTGACAGGTTCGGTGAGGACTTCATTCCCCTGCCCCTGCCACATATATTCCAAAGCATCCCTAACACCTGTCCCCCACCAAATATCTCTGAGGACCAAGTCTTAAATGCCCTCTCCAAGGCCAAAAACACAGTCTCTATAGGACCAGTCAACATCCCGAGCTGTGTTCTACACGAGTTAAAACAGGAATTATCATCACCATTGGGCACACCTTTCAATCACAGCCTAAGCACCGGCTTCATCCCAGCTACTATCATCCCTTTGCGCAAAGGGGGTGCATCTACAGGCCCCAGGAACTCTAGACCCATTAGCCTGACCAGCCCTATCTGCAAGGCCATGGAACAAATCATCATGCACCTTATTAACAAAGATATAGAAAATCTCCATTCTCTCGACCCACCCAGTTTGGCTTTGTCAAGGGGAGATCATGCTTGTTAAACTTTGTGGACTTCTTTGAGACAGTTGCCAAAGCCCTAGACAATGGCAAATTTGTGCATATGGCCTACCTAGACTTAGCCAAGGCCTTTGACGCAATCGCCCACTCAGGCATCATTGATAACCTCACCCAGCAGGGTATCAACGCATATATTGTCAGGTGGGTTGCAAACTGTCTCACTGATAGAACTCGTACAGTCAAAATATGGGACTCCAACTCCTCCAGCAGACCTGTAACCAGTGGTGTTACATAGGGATCAGATCTGGGACTCCTACTGTTTGAAATCTACTTCTCCAAAGTACAGGCTAAAACTAAAGGATTGCGGTTGACAAAGTTTGCTAGTGACTGCAAACTGAGAGCAGTCATTAAAACCCCTAGTGATGTCAACTAATGACTGGTGCCAAAGACATAATGCAAAAAAATGCATTATCATCCCCTTCGGCAAGGGTGATGTTCCTGCAAACTACCACATCAACAGCAATACCCTAAGCACACAGTCAGTGGTGAGAGATCTGGGCACACAGGTTGACAGCAATCTTAACGTCAATCACCATGTCTCTGCAGTGGTAAGAAGGACATTTTATATTGCTCATCTCATAAGTAAGGGCATTGCCCCCAGGAAAAAAAGAGGTTATAACCCCCCCTGTACTCTTCTCTCATCAAGCCAATAATAGGGAACAACACTCCCTTTGGTATGGTCCTTTCCAAACACCTGCAGCTATTGGAGAGACTACAGAGGTTCCTTATAAAGAAAATTCAGGGTCTTCAAGATATGTCTTATGCGGACAGATTGAAATCATTGTCACTTTACTCCGTGTTATATAGACTGCTCTGAGTCAACCTGTGCCTTGCATACAGAGCGATGACCAACCCAGCTTTAATGGAAATGCTGCACATTCACAAGTCAAATGGCACACAGGTCACTCACTCAAAGGACCATAACTTGGTATGTGATACCAACAGAACTTGCTGGAGAGACAGATTTGTCTCACAGAGGTTGCCCTACTTTTGGAACATGCTTCCTATTCATGTTAAACAAAGTCCCTTGTTGACCCTATTTAAGAGTAATTTGGACAATTGGATGGGTAACTGGAAATTCACCTCAGGGCTTCCACCTGTGTCCCTCTTGGACAGGGGCAATAGATGCTGATTTTAGTGTCTGTTGAACCAGACACTCTTGGGAACATGGGTTGAACTTGGATAGGCTTGTAAGGGTCCTAAGACTGTTAGCCTAGTAACCTCCTATGATCCTATGGTCTCGAGGGGAAGAGCAGCATTTGGTTCAACTGTGCTCAGGAATATCCTTCCTTAGAGTCTGTCCAGGATTTCATGTAACTGGGGACTGTGTCCCAATATTTGAGGAATGAATGAACATTGACAACATCAGATGAAAAAGTTCTGTATTTACCATAATGTTCAATCTATGTTGTCCATTTTCATTCTTCCTCAACTCCCTGCCTACCCACCCCCATCCTTTGTCATGATAGACTTCTGGAAGAACAAGAGTTTATAAGACCACTATTGTGCCTTATTTTGAGCTCCAGATAATGGCTTTTTCTGTCAAGGATATTATAGTAATATTTCTTACTTTATGTCATTTAGCAAACAAGATCTGAGGTATGTTATGAGTTGGTGCATTGTGGGTAAGGAGGAGCTCAAGAGCTTTTAGGTTACCGTGAGCTATAGTAGATTTAAATATTCAAAAGAAACTGTTGCCATTTAGGAAACACAACTGCTACCAAAACAAAATTTCAAGTCTCGGCTCTTTTACAGGAAAAAAAACAAATACAAAGAGACAAGACATGATAGGTATTAAAGAATAAAAAATAACTATAGTACAAAAGTAAATGTCTAGGTAGCTGACACACATGCATGTACACTATTTATATACACTGGGCAACGCTGACTACTAGATGATTAACACATGAAAAGAAAAGTACACTATACACAGAGGTATGATCGGGTGATATTGCACATAAGGAGGTGATTGGAATTGCACTTGAATGAGAATATATTAATTTTAATATGCAATAAATACATAGAATTACTGCATGAAAAAAAGGAAAAGAATGAGCGTAACAATCTGTTATACTTTTAATATATCCAGATTTACATCTGCATTAATGAGTCTTATTGCAGTTGGATAAAAACTGTTCATGAATGTGGAGGTCCAGCAGCAGATACTCTGTTTAGTGAAACAACTATATACTGAATGAGAAGTGTCAGTATTTTGCGGGACCTCTTTTTGCATCTCATTTCAAAGAGCTCCTGTAAGGTAGGAAGACTAGTGTCCACAATCTTTTCTGCTGTTCTTTTTATTCTTTGCAGCTTCTTCCTTTCAGCCATTGCACTGTTACCAAACCATACCGAGCAGTGGCTAGTGATAATGCTCTCAATGTCTCCTCTGTAGAAGGTATTTAGAGCATTCACAGAGAGCTTTGCTTTTCTAAGCCTTCATAGGAAGTGTAGTTGCTGGGGCTGTTTTAATTAGCTGGCCTGTGTTTGTACTCCAAGAATGATCCTTTGATATATGTACTCTCAGGAACTTTGTAGTTTGAACTCTCCACTTCTTCACCATTAATCTTGAGGGGTAGTTGCATGGTAGAGCTATTTCTGAAGTCAATTATGATTTATTTCCTTTTATTGACATTCACGTCCAAATTGTTGTTGTTGCACCATTCATTCAGGGAATTGACCTCATTCCTATATCCACAGCCATCATCATCATCACCACTTATAAGTCCCACCTACTGTGGTGTCATCTGCAAATTTCATGATGTGGTTGTTGCTAGCTTTTACAGAGCAGTCATGGGTAAGGATTATGAACAGTAGAGGACTCAACACACAACCATGGGGTACTCTGGTGTTGATTGTAATACCCCCTGAAGTGTTGTTACCAGTACACGTCCTTTGTGGTCTTCCAGTCAGGAAATCATGGATCCAGTTGCACAGCCCTTTATTTATATCAAGCTTGATTAGCTTTTCTATAAGTTGCACTGGAATCACTGTACTGAATGCCGAGCTGAAATCTATGAACAACAGCCTGGCATAGTTGTTCTTCTCTTCAAGATGCTCCAATGTGAGATGAAGTGCCATCAAAATGGCATCAACAGTTGATCTGCAATGGGTCAAAGTATTGGGGTAGTACTGTAGTCATATCCTTTTTAACCAGTCTTTTGCATTTCATTACATTTGATGTAAGGCCCACTAGCCTGTAATCATTTAGGCAACTAGGGTTGGCTTTTTTGGACAGAGATATTATGTTGGCAACTTTGAAGCATGCTGGTACTTTTTCCTGGACAAGTGAGGTATTGAAGATATCCATCAGGACTATGCTGAGTTGGTCTGCACAACCTTTCAATACTTTCCCCAAAATGTTATCAGGGCCAGAAACCTTCATTAGTAATGGTCTAGTTGGATCTGAGGATCATATCCAATCCTAATAGTTGAAGAAGAATGTAAATGGACAACACAGATGGAACATTATGTTAAGTACATAAAAATTTTTAACAATTTCAAGAGGTTTTGAGAACAAAGCCAAGCTTTTTACTGACCCATAAACACTCTTTTTAAAGATGCTTAGTAACACAAGAAGCAAATGTTAGAGGCACTCAAAGAATATTTTTTTTCTCTACCTTAGAAGAATGAAGATGTAACTATTAGCTTTTGCGTGTTCTCAAAAAATAAAAGTAAAACCATGAGCTTAACAGTTTAAAATCTTGATAGTAGCAGACAAATGTACTTTCTTTCCCAAGCTAGTCAGAGCAAAGGGGGTTAGCAGATGCAGTTGTGGATAGAGGAATTAATGCTGGATCTGCTTATGGTTGAAATATAAATACTTACGAGTCTGTGAAAACCTGTTAAGACTTCCTGGGGCAAGAGATTGTCATGCAAAGTAGACAGTGAGGAAGAAACATTTTATAAGGCAGGAGGGACAGCTGCAGATTTTTTCCATATCCAATTGTAATAGACTTCCTATGCAATGGGAATTTAATTATGTGCTTACCAGGATGGATGCACATTGAGTAACAGCTTAACTCTAGCTCTCCCAGTGTGAAAACAGAAACTCAACAGACAAGGCCAGTAAACTTGTGCTTGTGGGTAAAATTCAGTAACTGGCTAGTAAGTGTACTGCCTGGATGCCAGGAAAAAAATACAGAGGACCTGGAAAGAAAATCAGCTACAAAAAGTAAGGAAGAAACACTGATCTGGAAAAGTTCTGTAGCTGTTCAGCAAAAAGCAATGCAACCCCCAGGCATGAATTCCAGTAACCTACATGAAGATATAAGACAACTACACTCAGACCTGGTTAAAATAAATGAATCACTGATGGAGTATATCAACACAAACAACAAAAGGCTGGAAGAAATGGAAGAAGCTTTAAACAAATATTCAGATAAGTGATAATGCTGCAAAAATCAGAGGTCAAAATGAAGAAAAGGCTGGCTGAATAGGAGACTGCTCAGGAAGGGTTGTTTCAAAACTACTAGAATTAGAGGACAAAGCACGTAGAGAAAACCTGAGATTTTCAGCTATATCAGAGAAGTTGGAAGGAATAGACTGCATTAATTTTATGAAAGCACAAATATGCAACTGGACTGGTGTTCCACAGCAGGAGTTGTTAGTTGAAAGGGCACATTGTGTGTATGCTGCAAACCTGGCTACGAGAAAGCAACCTAAATCTTTAATTTTAAAGATGCAATTCTACCAGCAAAAGCAGTTGATTTTGACAAAAAATGTGGCAGAAGGACAAAGCACTAAAACTGGGAGACAGCAGAGTGTTTGTGGTGAATAATTACTCCTTGTACACCAGGCATAAGAGAAGCACATTAATTCCACTATTCAGGGAATGTCGAGACACAGGTATGAGATTCAAAATGCTGTACCCAGCTGTCTTCAAAGTATTCTTTCCTGGAGGGACAAAATCATTTTTTATGAAGTACATGCTAAGGATGAAATACAAAAGTTTGTCCAACAAAAAGTGTGCTGTGAAACAGAAATAGATTCTGCTTCTTGTTCTTCTGGTAATAAAGACCACAGAGAGACTACCTGTGAAACTTTTTTCCATTGTTTCAATGGAAAATGTTGGAGTGGAGGAAGGGAGCATGAGAGTTGACTAAAAAAAACTGAGTACATTGAAAATGAAGCAGACACAGGATTTGGGAGATGGAGAAGAACAGTAATAAAACCAGTAACTTAATGTGGGATTACAATGGAATAATTATATGTGTGAAATATGACAGAACAAGAAAATCTGGAAATATTGCACTTTTTTTTCAGAAATTGTTGGACTTGTGGGGGACTCTAAAACATATGCCCTACTTCATGTCATTAGTGTTCAAAAATGCTTTGGGAAGAGGAAGAAGAGGGAGAAATTTAACTGTGAGTATTTTGTTTCTTACTAGTACTATTTTTGGTGTATAGAACTGCGGTGGTGGTGCTGCGGTAGCGTTGTCGCCTCACAGTTAGACGTTGCCCGTTCGAGTCTCAGTTAAAGCGTCTACTGTGTGACGACATGCGTGAATGGGCGTTCCTTCATTGAAGGTTGTGCGTTAGGCCCGGCAAGCCAGCATGTAAAACTCTACTGCCAATCATTAGCGGACCGGAGTTCCGCTGTGGCGACCCCTAACCGGGAAAAGCCGAAAGACACACACACACACTATTTTTGGTGTATGGTTTTCTTTGCATACTATAAAGTAAATATTTCCCAGTTATTTCTAAGTATAATGGGGGATTGTAAACAGGTGCTGCTGTTTTTTCTCCCTTCTTTCTTTCTTCTTGTTCAGTTTTAAAAAGTGTAGGTAATGCAGTGAAAAAAAAGCCTGGTTAAAAGAGCATGATAAAAGAAAATTTCATGTGCCTTTCCTCATTCTTGCATGGGGAAATTACTGGATTAAGGACCTTAGATTGATTTAGTAACAAGTTTTAAGAGTAAGCAAGTAAATGAAAAAGAATACTGAACATTAAGAGGCTTTTTTTCTAGCAAATGTGTATGCTCAGTAGCAACTCTGCACATAGGTGCTGGAAGCTGTTGAAGACTGGGGGGGGGGGCGGAGGGTGAGAGGAGCATTTAGTGATCTAAAAAGGGCAATTTTTTATAACTATTTAGTACCACAACACAGGTTCACTTGGAGGACATTTTAAGCTTAGCCAATTCCCTTTTCATGCTTGAATTAACATTTTCTGATTGGTCTTACCTATCCCATGGCTGATAATTGTATATTAACCCTAGTGAGAATAACTGTGATCATACCATAGATAATTTGAGGGTTCCCATGTAAGTGATGCAGCATTTAGCAACTGCCTCTATCCATTAGTGGCATGAGGGGCAATCCTGGAGTACATTTTCTATTACCAATCCTTAGATCCAAGTTGCATTTGAATATGGACTGATAAGCTTTGTTTTATTTTTATGGATAGTCTGTTCTGGAACAGTGGTAGCCTCTGTGATATATATCCATCTCTCCACAACATTCAGTTTAGATACCTGGACTGAGTATTTCTGATGCCATTTGACTTGTTGATGTTCAGTAGGTCCATCTGTATTAGGTCAGAGGATGCCTTGTATGTCATACATGTCACCTTACAATTTATCTGATTTAGCTACTGTGTTAAATCATTTCATACTTATTTTCATGTGTGTGTGTGTGTGCATCTTTTAATTGCTGTAATGCATTTTGTCCAACTTACTTCAGGTATGTAACTATAAGGCTTTTGTAACTAGATCATTGCTGAAAATGAGTCCTTGAGGTTGAGATCACTTACTTCCTCAAAATAAAATGGCATATATCCTATATTATGAGGCAGTCAACGGTTTCTTCCCATTTTCTTTACGTGTTCAACATCAGGAGGAAAAAGCCTTTTTACTTCAATATTCTACTCTGACTCAGCACCCCAAAAATGTCTTACCTAGTCATCATTATGGATTTACCCTCTGCTATATACCTGCCAAGTATTTGCTGTTTCATCTTGATCATACTGACCTCATCACGTTACCATACACCTAACTCAGAAGTGTTCTGTATTACGAATTCTGTTGTTATACTTACTAAATTATTAATGTAAGCTGCTAAAATTGCCACTGCTTTGTAATTGGCTGTTCTTTCCCAAGTCATGTCTGAAAGCTAAAATCATTCAGCAAATAAAACAGTTCCTATAGTAGGAGGTATTTAATGTTCTACTTTTCACAACAAAGTCCCTTTCTTATTTAAAATCCATATGAATTTAAGGCTCACCAGGTTACTATGTAGAGATAATCTGTTTCACAGACAGTGAATGCTCACTTGTAACTCAAAACTTTATTTCGTTACTGTTCAAGCTTCCCCAGTCACGGCTCTCAGCTTTGCATCTCCAAAATAAGGCATAGTACCTCTTATATTGTGGAATAAATGGGCAAAATGTGGAACACCAACTTCAACTAGGAAGCTTGTGGGATTGCTAAAATGTGCTACTTTATAAAAAAATGTATAGTGTTAGTGAATTATGATTTACCATTGCTATCATTTAAAAATAGCTTACCACTCAATGTCTGACAGACCCTTTCAATGCGGAACTGCAAAAACTTGAGTTTTTAAAGACTTTGAAAACAGAGACATATTTCTCATAATGAAGAACACTGAATAGGTATGTCTCCAGTACATAACATGATATTAAATAACATTTAATTCCCAATAATAATTCATATGCATCCTATATTCGGGAAGCTAGTGCTCACTATTAAGTTGTTTTTAATCACTTAAACAACTTAGAACAATTATATATGTATGTCCAAATGTAAATAAAGATAATCAACGGCGTGAGCAAAACAATGAAGGAGACTAAGATTACCATATACAGCTATTCAGCTAAAAAAGACAAAACTTGTAGCAGTTCGTTGCATAGATCCTTTAGGTAGAATAAGAAAATATAATCCACATAGGTAAAAAACGAATAGAACTTTTATTGGTGCACCTCAGGTTAGTGCTTTCGGCATAAGCTTCATCAGACCTGAGTTAGGTGATCATACAAACAGTTTAAATACTTTGTAAGGTGGGAAAACATATTTAATTACATTTAATTAATTAACCTGATTGTATCCACTCAAATTGCATTTACATTTTATTCAATTGGATACAAATGGCTCTACCAATATTCAATAAAAACATCTATATTGCACAAATTACCATAACTAACAAACCACATAAAAACAGCAACTTAAAAACTGTATATGCATACGTCTTTTAATGCATAAACATATATAATACATATTTCTAAAATAATAAATATTCCTAGTATAACAAAACATCTCTTATATATATACATATATATATATATATATATATATATATATATATATATATATATATATATTGATTTCAGATGTCTATATCTATTTATAAAAACGTATCTTAATATTTCATTAATTTCTAATCTTAATCTTTCTCATTTTTAAGAAGGGTTTTATTGGTACTTTTCCATTTAAACCTGGGGCTCTATCAGCTCTCAGCTTTATAATCCAGGTTGTTTCTTTAGATTCAATAAATGTGCTTGTATCTCCCCCTCTAATATTAATATTTATCTTTTCTAAAATCCTAAATCTAAAAGAATGATCTGGTCCACTATCTATGACATGCTTGGCCAAAGCATTAGTGATAGTTCCTTTCCTGATATGGTACACGTGCTCCCGCATCCTATCTCTAAGGCTTCTGTTGGTTTTGCCAATATAGAATGCAGGGCACGTTATACACTGAGCCAAGTAGACCACATTTTGGGACATACAATTCCCTGTAGTACATGCTCTAAAATTACCTAAGCCTGTTGGGTGAATAAAAATTTCTTCTGTGTCAATAAATGTGCAGAAGTTGCATGAATTACATGGTAATGTGATGTTAGGCCCTTCAAATTTTGCAAGGTCATTCTCATATCTATTACATAACAATCTTTTAAGGTTCTTTTTATTCTTGTATATGAACCTTGGATTGTCTCCAATAAGTGGCTTAATTTTGGGATCTACCAATAGAATATGCCAGTGTGTTCTAATAACATCTTTAATGCTTCCTACATCAGATGTATAAAAAATTGGATAGCCAAGTGCATTTCTATTATCTGTAATATTCTGTATTCCTGGGTGCTCAGGGGTATGGTGTGAGGAGTTTGAAAAGTAAGGACTTGCTACTGCATTTCTAAGTTGGTAAGAGTCCATCATGCCACCATCTAATTCTAAATCCTTATAGCCACGTGCTTTAAACCTCTGGTTCATATACAAGAATAAAAAGAACCTTAAAAGATTGTTATGTAATAGATATGAGAATGACCTTGCAAAATTTGAAGGGCCTAACATCACATTACCATGTAATTCATGCAACTTCTGCACATTTATTGACACAGAAGAAATTTTTATTCACCCAACAGGCTTAGGTAATTTTAGAGCATGTACTACAGGGAATTGTATGTCCCAAAATGTGGTCTACTTGGCTCAGTGTATAACGTGCCCTGCATTCTATATTGGCAAAACCAACAGAAGCCTTAGAGATAGGATGCGGGAGCATGTGTACCATATCAGGAAAGGAACTATCACTAATGCTTTGGCCAAGCATGTCATAGATAGTGGACCAGATCATTCTTTTAGATTTAGGATTTTAGAAAAGATAAATATTAATATTAGAGGGGGAGATACAAGCACATTTACTGAATCTAAAGAAACAACCTGGATTATAAAGCTGAGAGCTGATAGAGCCCCAGGTTTAAATGGAAAAGTACCAATAAAACCCTTCTTAAAAATGAGAAAGATTAAGATTAGAAATTAATGAAATATTAAGATACGTTTTTATAAATAGATATAGACATCTGAAATCAATATATATATATATATATATATATATATATATATATATGTATATATATAAGAGATGTTTTGTTATACTAGGAATATTTATTATTTTAGAAATATGTATTATATATGTTTATGCATTAAAAGACGTATGCATATACAGTTTTTAAGTTGCTGTTTTTATGTGGTTTGTTAGTTATGGTAATTTGTGCAATATAGATGTTTTTATTGAATATTGGTAGAGCCATTTGTATCCAATTGAATAAAATGTAAATGCAATTTGAGTGGATACAATCAGGTTAATTAATTAAATGTAATTAAATATGTTTTCCCACCTTACAAAGTATTTAAACTGTTTGTATGATCACCTAACTCAGGTCTGATGAAGCTTATGCCGAAAGCGCTAACCTGAGGTGCACCAATAAAAGTTCTATTCGTTTTTTACCTATGTGGATTATATTTTCTTATTCTACCTAAAGGATCTATGCAATGAACTGCTACAAGTTTTGTCTTTTTTAGCTGAATAGCTGTATATGGTAATCTTAGTCTCCTTCATTGTTTTGCTCACGCCGTTGATTATCTTTATTTACATTTGGACATCCTATTTGATTACAACTGCGAGGGCATTAACTCCGTGTGGATTTTTATATACTGTATCATTTTTTTATATACTGTATCAATTATATATGTATGTCCGATCTCTAGTTAATCTATTCACAGACTCCATTCCAGTTTGAATATCCTCTATTGACTAATACATTTAATTAGATAGACATTAGACAACTTTCTGAATTGATAAGACACACTTGCAAGTCCTACATTTCAGCCAAAATTTATGAAGTGAGGACTTGGTATGTAAGCATTAATGGTATCAGTACAGAAAGCTCAAGCGCTGCATTATGGAATGTAATTAACTTAGCTAATATAATATAATCTAAATGGCAGCACCAGCAGCATAAACAATGGAGCCTTAAGCAGCAAAGTAAACAGAGCCTTAAGCTCGGCAGCACTAGCAGCTAGTATAATATCAAAACAGCAGCATCAGCAGCTAAGCTAAATCAAAATGGGAGCACCAGCAGCTAATATAAGTAAAACAGAGCACCAGCAGCTAAGCTAAATCAAAATGGGAGCAGCAGCAGCTAATATAAGTAAAACAGAGCACCAGCTAATAAATCAGTAAAACGGAGCACCAGCAAAGTAAACAATGGAGCAAATCATACAATAAATGAGGCAAATGGAGCTTTACATACTGGAGCAGCTTCAGTAAATGGAGCCTTAATGCTGAGTCTGGCAGCAATGACGTGATTAGGCACACTTTTGTGTTTAAATTCAACGCATGCATGCATCCTCTGTGTACAGGTCTTGAAGATGTAAAAGTGTGGGGGGTAGTCCCTCCCCCTCGCCCTATGGTTCCGGCGGCTATGACTCTGCAGCTGGTCTTCATGCTTTCATGGAAACAATCTGATAAAGAGATACTTTCTACAGTCTGGTGGAGAGTGATTGGCTGAAGAAAAAAAACTGAGAAAAGAAATTGGCTAGGAGATAATGTTCTCTGAAAGCATTCAGGGGATTTCTCAGCTGGGAGAGCTATAAAGAAAAGTCAAAACCAGTTAGTACTTAGTGGAAGCACGGCTGCACCATGCATCTTAGCATGTTTAACCTTTCTTTTAGATTAACTCAAGTCTATGAGTGTGGTCAGTTTGGGACTGTTTTCCTATTAGGAGGGTAAAACCTCAGTATTTGAAGATGTACATAGTTTTGTGTGTTAGTATTAAGTTAATAGTTTTAGGGGGTCTTTAGGGTGTGTTTTTTTTTTTTAGGGATTTCAACAAAACAAAAAGTTTTGTAAGATGTGGCATAGGCTGCAATGGATATGATGAGAAACAACTGTATAAAAGTTCAACCTGTCAAACAGTATATGCATGTAACACAAAAGATGGAACTAGACATTTAACAAAAAAGCTGTTATATATAAAAGGCGGGAATAATAACTTTTTAATAAGTGATGCTTTCTGTAATGTATTTAAATGTCAATGGTCTCACAGATAAATACAAAAAAGAAAGAATACTAAACTATATTAAAACATGTAGAATGCAAGGAGACACACACAGAAAGAAATGAACAGGTGAATTAGATAAAGAAAGGTTTTCAGGATGGTTATTCAGCAAAATACCTGGGACAAAGGAAAAGAGGGTTACTTATATTAATTGCAAGAAAAGTTCCAATAGTGATATAAGAGGATAAAAAAATATAATAATGGCAGATTTGTAGTGCTAAGGGGCTACTGGCAAGGGTGGAGAATTACACTGGCATGTATTTATATTCTTCCTAAAACTGCTATAACGGAGCTTAAAAAATTCTGGGAGAAATAATCAGTTTTCAGCAAGGAATATTACTTATAGATGGGGACTAGAATGTAATTTGCAATAGTGAAAATGAGTTTGGGGGGCCCAGAAAGGAAAGTGCAACAAAGGAGGATAGATTATTGACGAAATATATGCAAATATGTGGCAGGGAAGATATGAATTCAGTAATAGGAGTTTGGAGTGAATTTACATATTATTGTGCAAAATAAAAACTGAACTAGACTAGACAGAATTTACATTTTATATATCTACACATACACACACACACACACACACACACACACACACACACACATATATATATATATATATATATATACATATCTATATATTTATATCTATATCTATCTATCTATATATATATATATATATATATATATATATATATATATATATATATACACACACATATATATATATATATATATATATATATATATATATATATATTATTTTTTATATACTTATTACAGTTGTAGCAATGATATACTTTCTGGAAAAAACTCAGATTAAAAAAATGTAACTCCTGTTCAGTCACTTACCTGGCAAAGACTGTAAACTCTGTCTAAATGAAAGACCTCCCCCAAACTTTTCTTTAAGAGAGAATCTAAACATTTCTTTTATGTGCTTCCTGCAAGATTGTGTACAAGGTCTCTCACTGGGCTATCATGTTCAGATTCAGTAGAGACTGCAAGTCCACTGCCTAATCAGTAGAGTTTGACAACCTTTCCAAAAGTATGCCTTTAATCCTTCTTACAGTTTGATTTTTTTTCCAGACAAATGAAAAACAACTTTTCGGATTATGCTTCAGATGCATGTTTGAAGACTTACTAGACACATCAAGAAAGGGAATTTTGACATCCACCCACAGGAAGTATAGTACGTGCAGTAATTTGAAAATATTTCAAGCCAACTATCCCCATCTCTGTTCCCTGTTTCTCACCTGCTGAAATACTTATCGTAAATTGTTACCTCAACCCTCACAAAAAAATTGCCATAGTCTCTATATACATTCCCCCTGATGATAATATTCCCGTCCTAGAGAACTTCCTGTCTTGGATCACTCACCATATCTGTTATGAAACTATCATACTTGGAGACATTAATATAGACTGGACTAAACTGTCCCCTTATCCCCTATCCATAGTCTTTACCTTCATGGTTTTCACAAACGCATCTCCACCCCTACTAGAATAAACAAAAACTCCTCATCTGGGCCCATCCTTGACTGGATCCTTACTTCAGTTCCTCACCTCTATCATAATCACGGTATACTTCCCAACTCATTGCATGACCACCCTCCAGCCTTCATACACAGATTCACCCAATACTCACCTAAAGATCCTACTTATAGGGTATTCTGAAACCTTACCCACTTCGACCCAGACACTTTTAACTCCAAACTGTCTTGCATTAATTGGCCCTTCCTCTTTCACCTCCCTCTCAGTGAGGCAGTAAATTCCTTCAATATGATTTTCCTTGACACACTTGATTCTGTTGCTCCATCCAGAAAAATCAGAATCAAATCCAACTATCCCCTCTGGCTAACAAAACAAACCCACTCAATCATGCACCAAAGAGATACTTCCTGGAAAGCCTGGGTTAAAAACAAGTCTCGTCTCTTACTACAGACATACAGAGAGCTCAGAAACCAGTCTAAAAAAACTTGTCAGCAAAGACAAGAGAGCTTTTTTCCTCTAACCAAAGTAGCCCACACAAAAATCCACAAAAATTCTGGACCACCATCAACAACTGACTCCACCCAGGTAACCCCACTACTCCCAACCCCTTTTCAAACAACACTGCTTCTGAAACTGCCTGCCTCCTTAACAGCTATTTTATAGAAACTATTGAAAACTTCACACTTAATACACAAAACAGTACAGCTCAATCAATACCTCCACTACCCCATAACAAAACTCTCCCCAATGCTTTTTCTTTCCAACCAGTCCCAATTACTACAATTAAATCTCTCCTTAACAAACTTAAACCCTGCTCTCCCTTAGCAGGAAAACTACTCCCTCCTAAAAATAGCTGCACAATCCATCACCTACCCTCTGTCTGTTCTTATTAACCATTCCATCTCAGAAGCCCTGGTCCCTGACATTTGGAAATCCTTCTGTACTATCCCTCTTCACAAAGGCGGCAACTCTACAGATCCCTCTAACTTTAGACCTATTGCTATCCTGTCCTCCTTGTCCAAAATCTAGGAAAACTGCATCCATGTTCAGCTGCTCAGACATCTTATAGGTTCATAGGTAGGTACTAGGCTATTAGCCCTAGGGCCTATATAAGCCTAGCCAAAAAGGTACCCTGGCTTTTGCCACCCAAGAAAATTATTTTCCTGAGCCCCTGTTGAGCAGGGCCACAGAAGTGATCCCTGGGTGAATTTCCTATTTCCCATCCAATCATCAAGATTTTTCTTGAAGAGTGCTAATGAGGAGCTCTGTTTGACATAGATAGGTAGTCTGTTCCAGAGTACGGGAAGTTTCTGGGACAGAAATCTATCCCTCCAGCATGTTCTGTTTATTGTGGTGACAAGGTGTAGGTCCCTAGAGCGTGTAGTTCGGAGGGATTGGGATTTCTTTAAGTGGAGCATGTCCAACAACTTCTCTTATCTTCTCGATAACAATCTCCTCACTCCTATCCAACATGGCTTTAGGCCCAACCATAGCACTTCTACAGCATTATTGTCATTTACCCAAATAACAGCTGAAGCCCGTAATAGTAACCTCCTCGCCTCCAGTCTTTTCCTCGATCTTTCAAAGGCCTTTGATACTGTCTCTCATTCTAAACTTCTAACTAAACTCTCAGACATCTCTCTACCTAATCCATCAACTGGTTCTCTAGATATCTCTCTGGCAGGCATCAATCTGTCTTCTGGCAAACTGTCCACACTCCATTTCTCCCTGTTAATACTGAAGTTCCCCAAGGATTAATTCTGGGCTCCCTCCTGTTTAATATATTCACTAATAAACTTCACTCTGCTACTAACCTCTCTATACTTCTACAGTACGCTGACGACTTCACCCTCATTACTTCTGCCCACAACATCTCTGATCTACTAGCTCTCACTCAACAAACCTTTTTCTCTGTTGAAACCTGGCACTCTGATAACCAACTCATAGTAAATCCAAAAAAAAAACAAACTCCTTCTCTTCCTCCCTAAAATACTTGCTCAGCACAAAGCCTCTTTCTGTATATCCTCTCTCAACACCATCATTAAACCTGAACCCCATACTAAACTACTCGGAGTTATCATTGATGAATTAAAATTTGATATTCATATTCAAATCAGTATAAAAAAGGCCCACCAGAAACTTGGACTTCTCTTTCATAATCAAAAATTTCTGTCACCCTCCTCCAAACCCTCCCTCACTCAGGCCCTACTCCTACCCTGCCTTCTTTACACTGCTCCTGTCCTTTCTCATGTTCAAACATCTCATATCACTAAACTAGAGCAAACTTATATCAAAATTTCTAGATTTGCCACCAGCCTTCCTTACAAATCTCACCACTGTCTTGCCTTTAAGTCATGCCAATGGCCAGAATTCTCCAAACAGCTACTTATACCCCAACTACATATTGCACACTCTGTCCTATATGAACCCTCTTCCTGTCCCTCCATCTCCAATTTACTGTCCATCTATAACCCCTCTCGTCAGCTCCATACTGCCAGTAAACACCTCCTTCAGTTATACAAACCCAACAAAAACATTGGTAAGACCCTTTACAAATACTCTGTAGCCCATGCTTGGAACTCACTCCCTCTCAATATAAGAAGCATTCAGCATAAATACCTGCTTAAGAAAGAACTTAAAACTTTTTTCCTGAAGACTTGGTCATGCCCTTGTAAAAACCCCTCTTGAACTTGTCTCCTCTCTTCTCATCTTATCTGCTTTTCCCTATCAACTATTTTTCTCCTTGTACTTGCTCTAGCAAACTGTATTCATACTGTACTCCTTTGTGTAATATTCTCTAAACTTTTTAATTATTTGTCCTATCTATATACTGTTGTTCTCAAATTTTGGAAATTCTGTTTGTTAACTATTTTATCTACACATTTCACTGCTGTGCACACATTTTTAACTTGTACTATATTTCTGTGACCCTACTTTAATATTTTGTAAATATCATAATTACTTGTCTTATTTCTAGAGCTTTTCTCATCAGCTTTCCACTGAAAA